>NC_135308.1:165834078-165880714 GCF_048772815.1 Callospermophilus lateralis
TCCCCGCACTGTGAATGCTCCCAACACCAACAAACCCTCTGCTTCCAATCGCGGAGCCTCCCGGCGGCAGATGGAGCAGAAGCACAGGGAGCTGAGCTGTCCAGCTGTCCACGGTCACAGTGTGCCTGGGGCGGCCTCTGGGAGCGGCCCGGCTCCGTCACCGCCAGGCAGGCTGCTCACGTCCCGGAGCAGAGCAGAGGCGGCTGAGGCCACATCCAGGCCTTAAGTCCCAGCCCTCCTCGGGGACAAACCAGAGGGGTCGCGGGACACAGGCCCCGAACTCCCAGTGACACCCAAATTTGAGTCTAGCGCTGGACGCGGAAGAGGAATGTGAGGGACATGAGGACAAAGGCGTCTCTGAGTCTGGGCCCAAGGACAGCGCTGCCTGGTCCCCACAGGGTCCTCACGGCCTAGACAGAGGAGGAGGGAGCCCGCTCCCCACCACCTGCACCCAAGCTCTGGAACCAGACGTGGGGGAACTCCCACAGACACTGACCAAGAGGCCCTCTGGAGACCCCAAATGGCCATCCAGTCAGACCATGACAGACAGTGACCAGTGCCCTCACGTGAAGCCTTGGCCACCCTCCTGCTGGACTGTCCATCACCTCAGCTGGACTGTGGCCCAGGGCCTGGGGCCCCGCATCACCCACTGGCTGGGGTGACCCTGTGATACTCAGACCTGAACTGTCCCTCCCCTGCATAAGCAGATGGTCCCAAACACCCCCAGGGAGAAGCCTCGGGCCTGGTGTCCCTGGATCAGGGAGGAGCGCTCTGCCTCTGAGCGTCTGCCCCCACCTCACCTGATGCCTGAGCTCGGGGTCCCAAGAGACCCCCAGAGGCCTCTCGTGAGAGAGTCAAGACAGTGGCCCTCACGGGACTCCAGACACAGGAAGCGAAGCCTGACCCGCGTCTCAAAGCCGCAGGGCAGGAGCTCGGGGAGAGCCAGGAGGCTGAGCCCCTGGGCACCTGCCTCTGGACTCCAGAGAGGGTCGTCGCCTCTCCCCTGGGCCTCGATGGGACCAGGTCCTGCCACTCAGGGGACCTGGGTTCTGCTGTCACCGTCACCTGCCTTTGTCCCATGGGCTGAAGCCTCCAGTCCCCAGCCAGCCTGTCCTGGGCGCAGAGCACAGCCCTGGGGCCCTGGGTGGTGGGTCCTGCCTCAGAATTCCCCTGCCCAGGCGGCTCAGCCCGGGGCCCACTTGCAGCATGAAGATGTCGTGGTCAGATCAGAGCATTCTCGGCTGCAAGCTGTCCCTGGGCCGGCTGCCGGGCAGCTGCCACATCTGATTAAACAGTGATGCGTTGAGCTCCACTCTCGAGCGGGCCCGTTAGCGCCAGAGACGAGGGCGCAGTGATCCAGAAAGGAGGACGCGGCGGCTGCTCCTCCCCAGCTCTGCTCGCATGGAGGGAGCAGGCCTGATGTTCTGTTAGAATCAGCATCGGGACCCAAGAGGTCCAAAGGCACCGCACTGTCCTTCGAATCCCCTTTTGTCCTCCTCTGAGACTGCTGGGCCCTTCTTAGATCAGAGGGGGCTTTGCTAAGGAGACAGGGAGATGCCTGGGCCGCTGTCCCTGGCCCCTGCCTCTTCCCTGTAATAGCTCATCAACGAGGAGACCGGGAGCCCCTGAGCCTCTCCTCGGCTCGGATGACAGAAACCCAGCTGTGAGGGGTCCAGGGTGCCCAGGAGGCCCAGGTGCTCCTTCTCCACCTGGCAGCTGCCCCCGCTCTCCCGCCTGCTGCCACCTCCGAGGCTGCAGAGAAGGCGACTTGAGCCCCCCAGTCAGGTGAGGACCAGGCCAGCCCAGAAGGAGCCCACAGTGTCCAGAGGTCAGCTGGCCTGAGAGGCTGCGTCCAGAGCCCCAGGCAGGTGCCAGGAGGCCGGGCAGGAGGAAGCCTCCAGGTGCGAAGGCTGGGGCCAGCGGCATGTCAGAGAGGTGGTAAGGAACCCAAACCCGGCCAGCCAGGGCCCTGGAGAAGGGAGCCATGGAGGAGCGGGAAGGAGGGGACAGGCCTGAGAGGCTGGCCGTCCCTAAGAGCCCGGGGCCCTCCCCCTGCTGCCCCGAGGGGCCCCGGTGCAAGGCGAGGGATCAATGGCTGTGTGGGAAAGTCTGGGTCCCTCCGAGGCCAGCTGCTGGGCTGCTTCCTCCCGGATGCCACCCGTGTCCTTGGAGGCCCAGCAGCCACCAGGAGGAAGGACGACCCCAAGTGTCCAACGAGGCCCAGGTGCAAGCTGTGTGCCTTGGGCGGCTCTTGTTCTGCCATCTCGCGACCCTGGGAAAGGAGAGGGGAGGGGAAGAGAGTCAGGTCAGCAGGCAGAGACCCTGAAGCCATGGTCACAGGACCGGCCTGCACTGTCACGTGGCTGCTGCAAAGCCCCCTGGAGCCTCTGGGACATACAGAGCCAGGGAAACCAGAAGCCCAGGGACAAGTGCACAGGGGAGCAGCAGAGAGAGAGAGCAGAGCCAGATCTGTGCCCCAAGGCCCTGGGAACCCCACCTGCTGTGGCCCACATGCCAGAGGGCCCCAGTGGGTGGCTGCTGAGGTGAGGGACCTGAAATCTGGGGCCTCGTGGGACGCCGTCTCTGGGAGGGACCAATGCAGGCCTGCAGGACAGCACCGCTCCTGCCTGGCACCACCCCTACCTCCTCTGCACCCACTGCTCAGCGTCCTCACCTGCACTCCCACATTGTGATGCCAGCACACGCTCTGCAACACCCAGAGTTGGGAGCTAAATAAACCTCTTCTACTTATAGAGTACCCTGCCTCCTGTACTTTGTTATAGCAACACATAATGGACAAATACACCAAGTTTGCTTCATTGTTTAAAATGACAAATGTGAAAATATATTCAGGGAAAACAAACTATAAAAATAACCTAGTTGATTTGCAGAAAAACTCAAATAGAAACTTTAGAGTTGAAATCCAACAATCAAAATTTAAAACTCAGCGGATGCATCTGTCAGTGGACTGGACACAGCTGAGGAGAATGAATTTTCCAGAACACAGAACAAAGGGACAGGAAGATGGGGGTTCAAAAGAATGAATCTGGATGTGGGGACAGAGTGGAACGCCTCCGGCACACTGTCCAGAGCTTCAGGGAGGAGGCAGGGGACGCGGGTGGGAGACTCCTAGAAGAAAGGCTGGCTGAGAATCTTTCCAGTCTCAAAACAGACTCAGACTCGGCCTGAGAACCCCATGACTGTGAAGCAGGGTGAATAGAGAAACCCACCCAGGCACCAAAATCGAGATGACACAGAAAATAAACAGATGCCCTCACCCAGGGGGATGCAGCGGGCTTCTCAGCAGGAAGGGACGTCCATGCACCCAGACAAAGCCACCATCCCGAAGCCCAGCCCCACCCAAGGGGAACCTCCAAGAGTGAGAACAGAAAAAAACAACCTCCAGACCAGCCAAGGCCCAGGCTGGCCCCAGGGGAGCCAGGAGCTCCAGGGAGGCAAGACGGGGGGCAGGAGGCCGGCAGAGGAAGGAGGCCAGAGGAACTTCAGCAAAGGGAGGATCTGGATGTCCCCCGGGATGGTGCATCAGAAGCACCAGGCCACAGCAGCCGGAGCTGAGACGCACAGGTGGACCAGACCTCCAAGACCTGGGGAGGGCAGCACTTAGCCGGCTCAGGCCTGAGCCATATGCAGGTCTGGATTTCTAGAATGCTCCGGGGGCAGGGACACGGCATGCCCAGGAGAGCAGAGAGGGCTTACAGCCAAACAGCAAAGAGAACTGGAAAGCGCAGGTCAGGTCGCAGGTGAAGTCCACGCACAGCCAGCCCCATGGGAGACAGGACCTATGTCCGCTGCCACCGAGAGCCACACCGAACACTGGAGTCCAGGAAGACGAAAAGGTACGAACTGAACCACATAAACCTTAAGATCACTAACAAAAGGAAGTTCATGCGGTTCCACTAAGAGCAGAGAGACAGACCATACAGCCCAGACCTCACCGCGTGGGGCCACCGGGAGGAAGGGGTGCGCAGGGCCCGGGGAGGCTGACCTGTGTGCGGGCTGGGGCTAGAGCAAGCAAGAGCTTGCGCACCTTTCGGGGGAAGCAGACCAGTCCAGCCTCCGGTGGGGGTGGGGGGGGCGGGTGGACAGATCGGAACATCTCCATCAACAGGGACAACCAACGAGCAGATGAGGACCGGAAGGCCACAGATCTCACGCATCCATGGACACTGCCCCATACTGGTCTAGAAAGCACGTTCCCTCGTGTGTTCGGGAACTGATTCGCAGTAAGCGTCCGCGGTGGGATGGAGAGGGCGGTGCGAGGAGGTGAGCAGCGCTGTGGCGGGCAGCCAGCAGTCCCGGAGCCGGCGAGGAAGGAGGCGGAGGCGGATGATGCTGGAACGTCCTGGTATGCGCACCGCTCCGCGCACCGCTCCGCGCACCGCTCCGCGCACCGCTCCGCGCACCGCTCCGCGCACCGCTCCGCGCACCGCTCCGCGCACCGCTCCGCGCACCGAAATCGCCTGCAACCGCGTGCGAAGGGCTGGGCTGCAGCGCTCACCTCGCACCTGTAAGGCACTGGGTTCGATCCTTGATGCCACATAAAATAAATAAAATAAATAAAGATACTGTGTCCATCTTTTAAAAAGGGGAAAAAAAATCTTAAAAAAAAACAACCTAGCGCTAGAGTCCTGAAGTGACATTTCAAGACGTTAGAATGAGCGGCATAAACTGCATTAAAAACTTGGGGGAGGAAATAGAAACCCTGAAACAGTGACCGGGAGAGGAGAGAAGTGTCTGGGGTCGGCTGGGAGAGCCAGGCCCTGGGCGCCCTCCGCACGTGACGCAAAGAAGGTCCTGACCCCGGGGGAGAGTTGGGAAAGGCCTGGGGCCTGGGGGAGTCAGCGGCCAGCTAGGTTCCACCAGCGCTGCCAGGGGCAGCCCAACGCCGCACTCTCGGACACTGGAATGCAGTGGACAGATTCCTGGAAGGACTAACGTGGACGTTTGGAAAGCTGGAAAACCCTGTGGTCGTTAGAGCAACTAAAAATCTCTCTGAAAGTAAAACAGAATCTTCCCACAAGGAAAGCTCCGGCCCGGAGGCCCCAGGGCAAGCTCTGTCTAAGCCCAATGACTCCCCACGGCCTTGCCCGGCCGGCAGAGGGACCGTCCCCGCAGCCGCTGGGTCCCCATGACCTCAGTGCCAAGACGTGCCAGGCACCTGGCAGAGGAAGACGCCAGCTGGGTTTGAGCCACCCAGGAACTACAAAGCCGTGCCTGGACGCCACCCAGAATTACCCCACTTCCAAGCAGGACACTGAGAACAGAGGACCCAGAGTCCAGCAGCTCCCCCTGGAAACAGACAACAGGAGAGGTCACTGCCGGCCCTGTGGGCTCAGAAACGGAGATGCTTTAAAACCTGGCCTCCATTCGCAACAAGATCACCAGTAGGACACAGGCCAGCAGAGGGCGGGTGAAAACCACCCGGAGCTGCGGAGACCCACGCAGTGTGCACGGGTCCCTTTAGGATGAAAGGAAACCACGGTCTGGGCCTCATCAGCGCCCACCCAAAATGGGCGGGAACCCTGTCTGCAGGACTGAGAGGAACAGAGGCCAGGGTGCAGCCCCTGGAGCACTCCTGGGGTCCCCAGCACTGTCTCTTCAGAGACCGTGAGATAAATGACCCACAGATAAATGACCACTCAGCAAGACTATAGAGGACCGCATCCATGTGACAAACCCGTTTCTTCTACAGACATGAACTGCTATGAAGTGAACACAGAAGCCGGACACGTTGGCACACACCTATGATCCCACAGCTCAGGAGGCTGAGGCAGGAGGATCACAGGTTCAAAGCCAGCCTCAGCAACTTAGTGAGATCCCATTTCAAAATAAAATACAAAAGAGCTGGGGATGTGGGCTGGGGCTGCAGCAGAGTGCTTGCCTAGCGTGTGTGAGGCACTGGCTTTGATTCTCAGCACCACATAAAAATTAATAAATTAAATAAGGTCCACTGACAACTAAAAAAAAATTTTTTTTAAGAGTTGGGGATGTGGCCCAGTGTTTAAGCACCCTTGGGTTCAATCCCCAGCACTGGGAAAAAAAAGTCTCATTTACAATAATATCTAACACCGTTGAGATCTAGGGACACCTCTAGCAAAAGAAGCCACTGTCCCTGACAGATTTATGGAACTTTCCTAAGAACCCGGAGGAGCCTGAGACGGGAGGAAAATCCATATTCATGAACAGAAACTCAGCAAAGCTGTCGATCTCCTCTGACGGATCTATAAAGCTGGTTTCTCGAACCTGACAAGCTGAGTCCACAGTTTGGACAACAGCGCCAGGGGTCGAGAAGGGCCAGCACTCTGGGAGATTAATGACAGCAAGAGCTTCCCAGGTGGCCGGACAGTCTAAGGACAGCATGGCCAGCTCTGGGCAGGCGGGCAGGTCAGGAAGTGAGATCCAAGTGGCCAGAGCAGGACCCAGGGCCATGGGCTCTTTGGTCTGTAAAACTGGGACGCGGGCACCACAGGAGAAAATGGGAACTGGACCCTGCCTCCGGCCATGCCCAGGCCTAGCTGGGCTTTCCCAGGAGGGCAGTGGCAACCCCGAGGCCTGAGGGCACCGGGTGGCATCTGCCTTCGCTTCTCTGTGGATGGTGCCCAGCAGCATGGGGGGGTGCGGGCGGGCGTGTGAACTGGGAGGGCTGTGCCCTTCACACCTGGGCCCCCACAGTGAGCGCTGCACACCCACCCCAGGGCCCACCGGCGTTGGAGAGAAGGTGCTGCTGTGGACGGTCACCACCACGTCCACCAACCCCACGCAGGCCAGGGAGGCCTGGAGCACCTGCTGGCTCCGCCCAGCACATCACCTTCAGCCTGGGACACAGCCTCCTGCAGCCCCAGGGGAATCGGATCCCACACTGGGCTCGGCCCCAAAGCTGTGGCCTGGTGGAGACAGCTGGGTCCACCCTCTGTCCTGGGGGCCGGGCTGCCGTGGGGATGGGGGCCCAGCGGCAGCAGGAAGGTGACCAGGACACCTGGGGAGGGTGGCTGGAGCCATGCAGACACCCAGAAGCCCTCCCAGGCAGGGGACCCAGTGTCCAGGCTCGGAGCAGCCACCCCTGCTGCTGGGCTGGAAGGAAAGAGGGCCTCACCACAGAACAGGGAGCCCGAGGTGGAACAGCAGTCGGCAAAGAAAAAGAAGGGTCTGCAGTCCTCACACGCCCCCATCCACGTGCAGAGGGCAGACCAGGTGCAGCGGCCAGACCAGGCCGACTCCAGTGCTATTGTCCTAGGATGCATGCCACTAGTGAAGCATTAGGGAATCAAGAGAGTCCCACATGGCCCAGGGCCCGTGGGTCGCTGGCAGGAGGGAGGGGACAGCAGGATGGTGGGGGGGCCGTCCCTCACCAGTGCTATGTGGAAGCCGAGGAGCTTGTCTTTCAAAGTCTGCGTTTGAACTGCTCAGCTGGTTCTCAGCCCTGGCGGACAACTCAGTGATGCCAAAACCCGGCTTCCAATCTTGCTTGGGAACAGTGGTGCTAATGCACGTCTCGGCCCAGGGAAATGTTCTTTCTCTGAAGCCTTCTGTGGCGGGCTGCTGGACCGCAGGTGTTGGGAGCCAGCCTCGTAAAGTGCCCTCCGCGTGCCAGAACCTCCCCACAATCTGCAGCAGGGAGCCGGCGGGAGGAGCTGTCGGTTCTCATCCTCTCACTTGCTGATCATCTGCTGGGCAGGAAACCAGGGACACTGAGGTGGGACTCTCCTCGGGGACAGACCCACTCTTCACTCAGATGCTCCGGCCCTCGACGGTGAGCAAGACCCTCTGGCCACACCTGGGGTTAACACGCTTCGCCTGTCTGCAGATTGAGGGCTCAGACACGTCTGGAAGTCTGAAGTTTAAAAGTTGTAAACCAGGAGAAGACATCCATGAACCAGGAACCATCCACCTTAGGTGACGGTTGCAATGTTCCTTAATAATAGCCCCAAAGCACCTGAGCCAGGTGTGGCCATGCCCCCCGAGTGCTGGCCTCTGAAGATGGGTACCTGAGCATAGTGTTGGAACCCACAGCCATCAAATGTCCACCAGAAACGCAGAAGCCGTGCTGGCCTCGCCGCTCTCCAGCGCCTTCCCCCAGCAGAGGGGACTCCTGAGCAAGAGCCGGGAAGAGTGGAGGGAAATCACTGGTTGACTCTGAAATGGAGCCCTGTGGGAAACAGGATTCATAAGTCAGTAGAGTCCACTCAATAAATGCTCGTCCTGTGAGTGAACGGGAGAAGGGCTCAGGATGCTTCAGGTGGGCTGAATGCACCCCGTGGCCTGGCCCCACCAGGGCAGCCTGGCATGAGAGGCAACGGGTTCCCCCTGATCAAGAAGAGTGCTTTGGAAATGCAGACACATCCGAAGTCTGCTCCCTGGCGTGCCTCAGGGCCCAGCGGAGTGTGGGGCACTGGGCGCTCAGATTTCTTGGAAGGAAGAACCAAAGAGAGGGAGGGAGAAGGGGAGGGAGATCCTTGGAGATAAGCCCTCAAGAGCCCCAGAATTCACCTGCAGAAGGAAAGCAGGAGCGCAAAGCTGCCCCGGGCCTCGCCTTGGGCTGACCAAGAGGGTGTCGCTGGGGAATCTGGTGTGGGCAGATCTTCTAGGTGGGTCTCTCCTGCGGGCAGAGCTGGGCCTCACTGGAGGCCCTGCACGAAGCAAGGCAGCCCCAGCCGGATGCCCCAGACTGCAGGGAGGGCACACGGATCCCAGGCCGGGGGGCGCAGGCACTCCCTGAACGGCCCGAGGCTCTGCCAGCCCTGGAGGCAGCCTGGGGGCAGCTCTGAGGCACCCTCCAGATCACACCTGGACCCACAGGGTGACAGTAGTCCTGGGGTCCCCCCCCTTTGTGCAGCAATTTGACGTATTGAGCTTGTGCACCCGCAGCGTCTGGGGAGGACGTGTGGGTGGAAGTCCTGGTGATGGAGACCTGAAGTCTCCCAGGAGGAGCAGGAGCTGGGTGGCGCTCTCCACCTGCCGCCCCAGGCCTGGGGTAAATTACGTGTGAAATGGTGAAGAGCCAGAGAGAACGGAGACACAGACGGCTGAGTTGCTGTCTGGAGGGGCCAACAGTCCTGCCTGCTTTTGTTTATGACTGTTTTCACTGAAAACAAAGAAGTATGCAAGGAAGAGGGAACCAGTTCTTGCAGCAGAGCTCATTCCTGTCTGGGAAGGAAGAGGTGAGGTTCACAGGGGACCCCTGCACTGGGCACACAAGGGCCCAGGCTTGCCCACCAGAGTACCCTGGGCCGTGTCAGCAGGACCTTACTCTGCAATCCCAGGAGAGGCTGCAGCCTCCGAGTGCTGAGGCGTGGCATCCAGTGGGCTCTGGGACCCTCTGCTGGGCAGACGTGTGGACATGAGACCTCTCCAGAAGAGCCCAGGTCAGCTAGGGGGACTCGAATCCCGCACTCCCAGATGGGTTTAGCCAGAGACGCAGAGACCAGGTGGAGCCCGCTGGGGGGAAGAAGGAAGACGCCAAATGCCGTCCGCCCACTGAGGTTCTTGAGTACCGGGGACCCCTGAAGTGGCCTTATCTGGAAACAGGTATTTTTACATGGTTAAGGTTCTAGAGGTCAGCCTGGACTCAGAGTGGGCCTAAATCCAACGACAGGTGTCCTGCTGAGAGGAGACCGAGGAGGCCATGCGCAGACAGAGCCTGAGACCTGAGGCTGGGAGAGGCAGGGGACCCTCCCCTGGAGCCTGCAGCAGGTGATGGCCCTGCCCACTCCGGGACCTCAGGCTTCTGGCCTCCAGGTGGCAAGAGAAGAAAGCTCTTGTTTTAAGCCCCCAGTTTGCACCAGATTGTATGACAGCCCCCGAAACCCACACCAGAGTGAGTGGCAGGGACCCGCAGGGCGCCTTGGGGACCTCTCCTGGGTTGTTCCTGGCCCCCGGGTCTCGCAGACCCCACACTGTCGGGTGAGATGGATGACCTCACAGAACACCGTGATTCCACAGCGGCCGGGGACACAGGAGGGACAGGACAGTGTGCAGGCCAGCTTTCCACCATCCAGAAGCTTCTGTGCAAGAGCAGGCAGTGTAGACAGACCTCCAGGGTGGTCAGCTTGGGAGGCAGGCACTCACTGCCCACAGCGCTGCCCTTCCCCAGCCCACAGCCTAGATTCCCAGGCCTGTGCATCCTGCTAGGTTCAAGAGATTTGTCCCCACCCTGGCAAATGTCACTAACCAGCTACATGTGGCCTAGTATCCAAACCCCCTCCAGATGAGCTCATGAAAGAGACTCAAGAGATGGAGGAAATGAGTCAGATCCCTAGGGCTGGGCGGCCACGCTGCTGGGCACATCGCGAGCCCTCCTCGCGGGAGCACAAGGGGCCCCTGCGGTCTGGCAGCTGAAGTCTATTCTCGGGGACTGCAGCACTGACCTCCCCCAAGGAGCCCAGCGTGGACCGCTTCTCCAGACAGGACGTCACCCGTGCGGGGCCCATGAGAGCAGTGCATGTGTGTCCTCAGAGAGCCCAGTGAGGACCCCGGCAACTGCCCGGGAGGCCACGTGTCATAACATCAGAGCACAATCCCAGGGGGCCGTGGGGCAGTCAGAAAAGAGGAGAGGGACGGTCTTCCAGGGTGTGACTGAGCGTGCATATTGGCCAAGGGCAGAGAAAGTTCCCATGGTGGATGCAGCCCGAGCTCCAGCCTCTGTCCACCCTCCACCTGAGGGAGAGAGGCCCAAGCTCGGAGCCCGCAGGTTTCTCCTGGCTCCTCCCACAGCTGTCTGACGGGCGGCCCTCGCCTTCCTCTCTGGCCTGCACCCACCCTACCCTTGTGCTTCCTGTGGCTGTGGGAGCAGGTGACACGGGGGGGGGGGGAGGAAGAGTATGGGAAGAGCACTCCTTTCTCACTTGGGAGGACAGAGAGAAGGGAGACCAGGCCCTTCTGAGGTCCTCTGATCTCAGCACAGGGAGGAAGGACTCAAAAGTGACCAAGGACCTTTCCCAAACCGCATCTGTACTGGTTGCTGGCCACACTCCAACACGGCCCCCGGTGCCCTGAACGCCCAGCCCAGGGCCTCTCCCCTAACCCAGGGCTGCACGCAGAGCCAGAGGTGACCACACTGCCCTTCCTCTCAACAGCCTCTGGAGCCCAGAAACCTCCTCAGGCGGCAGGGTGCTGAGTCCGTGGGCCCCTCTCTCCTCTCTGAGACATTTGCTGCTGGGGGCCCAACCTGAGCACACACGGCCTCATCGCGGCTGACCCATGCAAGTTCATGGGACGACCGGAGACAGTTACGTTCCAAACTGACCGTGGAACGCTGCCCAGCCCTGAGGTGGAGCCATCTTCAGGGATGTGTGAGTGGTGTCTGGATGTGTGTGTACAGGTGTGTGCGCACAGAGCACAATACCTGAATAAGTGTGCAGGTGTGTCTGTGTGCAAGGGTGTGTGTACACGTCAGTGTGAGCTTGGGCAGTGCGTGCCTGTTTTAGTCAGCTTTTTCTCTGCCCTCACTAAAACACCTGACCAGCACAATCAGAGAGAAGGAAAAGTTTTGGTTGTTGTTTTTTTTTTTTTTTGCCTGTTAAGGATAAAATTTTAGTATGACCATCAGTAATTAATTGAGCATACCTAACAGCAAAAGGCAAAATCTTACAGCCTGAAAAATGAGGACAATGTAATTATTTTAATATATATATTGTTTTTATTATATTTAGCAACTACTGTTATAAAAGCATAAGGTGTTTTAACAAAAATTATTTTTTATTTATTCTGATTTGTTATACCTGATAGCAGAATGCAATTCATTTCATATTACACACATAGAGCAAAAGTTTTCAAGACACTTGTTGTACAAGAGGAAGAAAAGTTTGAGTGCCCACAGTTTCAGAGCTCTCAGTCCACAGAGAGCCAGCTCCATTCCTCTGGGCTCAAGGTAAGGCTAACATCATGGTGGAAGAGGGTGGCCGAGGGAAGCAGGATGATCAGGAAGCAGAGAAAGAAACTCCACTCTGCAAATACAAAGCCACATCCCCAGTGCCCACCTCCTCCAGCCACACCCACCTCCTCCAGCCACACCCACCTCCTCCAGCCACACCCACCTCCTCCAGCCACACCCACCTCCTCCAGCCACACCCCACCTCCTCCAGCCACACCCACCTCCTCCAGCCACACCCACCTCCTCCAGCCACACCCCACCTCCTCCAGCCACACCCCACCTCCTCCAGCCACACACACCTCCTCCAGCCACACCCACCTCCTCCAGCCACACCCACCTCCTCCAGCCACACCCCACCTCCTCCAGCCACACCCACCTCCTCCAGCCACACCCACCTCCTCCAGCCACACCCCACCTCCTCCAGCCACACCCACCTCCTCCAGCCACACCCACCTCCTCCAGCGACACCCACCTCCTCCAGCCACACCCCACCTCCTCCAGCCACACCCACCTCCTCCAGCCACTAATCTCAACCCAATCATTTCACCTCTGGGCCTTCTTGCACTGTCCCACACGTGACCTCGCATCCACATCACAACAGCACAGTGTGAGCTCACGAGCGTGGGGCAGCGTGAGCCTGGGTGGGCTTGGAGCCCTAGCGTGTATCATCTGGGTGGATGGAGGGAAGCCACAGAAAGACAGGGAGATCAGTTCACCCAAAACAGTCCCCTGAAGCCAGTGCTGACCACATTGATTGGCCTGTCCATTTCTGGACATAATACTGCTGGATCCCCGTGTGGATGGGTGACCTGGGACTTCCGGGAAGTTTCAGGGCTCATCTTTTTCCACTGTTACCTACAAGGACTGAGCAGTTGGCTGGAGATCCTCTCCAGTTTAGGATGAGCAGCAGTACTGCAGGCTCTGACGAAAGGCAAGGACATTCCAGTGGCCAGGCTGGGGGCCGAGGGCACACCCAGGCTTTCCCTTCTTCTCCCACTCCTGTCCTCACCCAGCCTGCTTCAGGAGAGCAGAGGGCAGAGGGCCTGGTGTCAGAGCAGGAAGACGCTCACCTCCCAGCGGCAAAAGGCAGGGCACCCGAGAGGCGGAGAGCCTCAATCTTAATCCAGGACAGGTGCAGGATCCCCCGGCACAGGGGAGAAGTCCTGGTGGCCAGGAATGTGGTCCTGATCCTCCAGGGAGCCTGCGGACCCCACTGGCCAGGACCCACAGGGCTGGGAACGCAGCGGCGGCCAGAACACGGGCGCTGCTCCACCAGAACCCGAAAGCAGTCGTCTGGGGAGCTGCCGGGTGCCCCCAGGAGGAATCGCCTGTCCATCAGCAGGACCCCCTGGCCAATCCTGGAGTTCAGCCAACTCCCCTGACCAACTCCAAAGGGACAAGGGACCCTAGAGACACCTTTTCCTCTCCCAAGCCCTTCCCTTCCTGCTGTAAGCCCCATAAAAGTCCAGTCCAGTCCAGCTTCCACGGGGTTTCTCCTCAGACCCTTCCCCTGTCCACTCTGTGGGTCTGATTGAGTTCTGCCCGGGAGGGATATCTCAATAAAGCTCATTCAATGGCCCTTTTAAATCTGCTTCCTTTGGTCGCTGCCCGCCTCGCCTGATCTGACAGGGACGGCACTGGCTCGCTTGTGCCCAGGTGCTGGAGGGGTACAGAGGTCAGCTGGTGAGGAATATCGTGTTTTTCAAATCCTGAACTTTGCCCATAAATTCCTTTTCCTGGACTCTGTCCCAGGAGAAAATCTTAATACACAAGAAGCCTCATGCACGCGGGTGTCTGGGGGTGAGACCACCAGTCAACGGGGTCTCTGCCCACCACCCACCCTCTGGTTTCAGCCCTTGCCCTCTGGGGTCTCCCCTACCGTCCACTGCTGGGGGGGTCTAGCCCACCCTGAGGTCTCCACCCACCATCCCACCCACCCATCAAGGTCTGCCAGTCGCTGGCGTCCAGACCCCGAGCTCCGTTGGACACTCACAGAGACCTTCCCGGGAACTCTCCCCAGGCCGCCCTGCTGGTCGTGGACCCCGCACATGCACACAGCACAGTGTGGTGTCGGGCACCAGGGGAAGCTCCCCCCTCTCCCCAGGCACCGCCAACAGAGCCCTCCAGGCGACACGGAGACTGAGTGCCGTCCTTGGCACCTCCCTCCCTGCAGCCCCGTGCCACCTCTCCTGACTCCTGGGTTTCTCCCCTGGACCCAGTGCCAGGCCTTACCTCCCGCTGCCCAGACCCTGCCTGGACCTCCGGGCTGTCCCCAGTGTGGCCTGCTCAGGTGGCCTCCCGAGGCAAGCAGAATGGCCGACTTCCAGAGAAAGAAGGGCCGTCACCAGCTGCCCTCCGCCTGGACCTCCTGCTCAGCAGTGGGCTCGCAGGCCGAGGCCATCAGAGGCACCTGTGGGCCTTGCTCAAACCAGGCGGCAGGGCCTGGGGGACACCAGAAGGACACCCACAGACCCTCAGTCTTCTCCCAGCTGACACTAGGTGCCCCAAAGCCACCTCGGGTCAGGGACAGGACAGAAGTCATTGCCTTGGTGGCACAAAAAGCACCAAAGGTGCAAGGAGGTGACGTGGGGAGGGACAGAGCCAAGGACAGGTGCAGGCCAGCTGGGGCACAGAGGGCGCGTGAGAGCCACTGGGGTCGCCGTCCTCTGGAGCCGTTCCCTGAGGACAGGGAGCACTCAGCACACACGCTGTCTCTGGTGCAGGGCTCTCGAGCCTGGGCAGGGGCCTGAGCCAAAGGGGCCTCGCTGGGGCGTGGAGAGAAAAGCCGGGGTGGACACCCTGACACAGCCCTCTTCGCATCTCAGGAATGTCCTTCAAGGCCCTCAGGGGTGCTCAGGCCGCCCCCTGAGCCTCAGGGACCCTCTACACACACCCACCCCGACTCACCCTTGGAGAACGAGGGCAGCTCTCTGGGGCCAGCAGGCTCCCTGCGCACCTCAGACAGCGCACCAAGCCACACGGCCGCTTCCCCAGCAGAACGTTCCACGTCTATATACCATCGGCAGCTTCCGAAGGCCCAGAAGCCAGGGGACCGCTCAGGGTGTCTTCATTCCCAAGGAATCATTCCTAAGTGATTCATGGAGAACAGACTGCCTCACAAATACATAGTTACATTTCAGATGCCCCCACGCAGGGCAGCGGTGCGCGGTCTGCGGTGACACTCTCCTGTGTACATGCGTCCGTTTTCAATGTGAAACTCGGCCCCTTCCCACGAGGATCTAAGTTCTTAACCTTGAAGACCCTGAGAACCACTAGCAGTGCCTGTTGCTCTTGAGCAAACGGCTTCCTGGCTGCTTTGGGGGAGCAGGAGCTGGAGGCCGGAGGCCAGCCCAGGGACCCCAGGCAGGGCAGGACAGGGCCACCTGCTCTCCCTCCTCCTCCCTGGGATGTTTCTTCCTAGGCTGGACCACCCGCGTCCATGGTGGGTACAAGCCCGGTACAGCCCTGCAGGAGAGCAAACTCAGAATGAGCAGGGAGAGACGGGCCGGCACCTGGGAGTGCAGGCGACACCGCTGGAGCAGGACCCCATCCCCAGAGATCAGAGGGGGCCACGCCCAACACGCTAGACCCTCACCCTGCAGGAGAGCCGGAGCAGTGGACGTCGCAACCCCCAGCCCAGGAGGGAGGGCCCCAGAGGCGGGGACTTGTACATGGCCAGAGGGCTGGGTGCCAAAACAGAATCCCAGCTCACTCTGTTGGGGACAGGCACATGGCAATAGCATGACGAAGGCCCCAGAACCAAGGAGGTCATCACAAACCCAAGGAGGTGGGCATGGGCTTAGAGGGACCCAGGCGACCCCACGGTGGGGCTGCGGCCTGAACCTGGGATATGCTAGTGACAGCTCCGAGCTTCTCACACAAGACAAAGACGAATACAAATATTTTCAAATGTGACAGAAAAGCAATTATAGTGAAATAATTAACCTACAAGTCAGTCCTCAAACATTGAAATGGACAGAATGGATGAGACTGAGGAAAATGAATAATGTGATTAATAAGGTTGATTTAATAAATATGCACAGACAGAGCACACACTTTCCTCAAACTCATGAAAGATTTGCAAATATTAATCATAAATAAGGCTGCAGAATAAAAAGAACTATAAATCCAGGAGACAGAAACTCCAAGTCTTAAGGCCTGAATAACACGAGAAAAAAATAACAGAAATCATGTTTAAAAATATCCAACCTCATGCAATTTAAAAACACATGCATGAATAATTCTCTACTTAAAAAGGAAGTAAAATTTTTAGGTAATAAGTTCTCCAAAAATAAGAAGAAGAGCTTTCTGTGCATGGAACCGAGAGAGTGTGGCTGAGGTCCCAGAGGCCCAGGGTAGAGCCACGACCGTGGGTCAGCAGCAAGAGGGGTCCAGGGAGGTCCCAGAATTCCAAGGACAGAAATTCAGGGAGAGGTCCTGTGAGGACTTGAGTCCTAGGACAGTTCAGCTCTCTGAGGAAGGCTGTCCACTAGCAGAACCCCTGACGCCCAGGGGGACCCGACCCCCCGGGTATAACCAGCTCCAAGAGACGTCTGCGTCCTTCTGGGCAGCCACGGACTCCACGCAGCCTTCCCAGCAGCATCCACTTGGAACTGAGGACACCTGGCCCCAGGCAGGCGGGCAGCTGGAAGTTGGAGCTGTGCCCGGCTGCCCAGGAAGAGGGACTCCCCAGGGCGCAGATGCGGGAAGCCCAGAGCCCATGCAGAGGTCAGCAGACCTCCCTCAGCAGAGGAGCTCTGGGGCCAAGCACTGGGCACCAAGCAGAGCCCTTGCTGCCCAAAGCCCAGGAAGCACAAGGACTTCCCTCGACCTTGCAGGGGACAGAAGGAAGCCGCAGTCCAGGGAGCCACCGAAGGCCAGCGGTCTGCAGTCCAGGGAACCACCAAGGCCAGCGGTCTGCAGTCCAGGGAGCCACCGAAGGCCAGTGGTCTGCAGTCCAGGGAGCCACCAAGGCCAGCAGACTACAGTCCAGGGAGCCACCAAGGCCAGCGGTCTGCAGTCCAGGGAACCACCGAAGGCCAGCGGTCTGCAGTCCAGGGAGCCACCAAGGCCAGCGGTCTGCAGTCCAGGGAGCCACCAAGGCCAGCGGACTGCAGTCCAGGGAGCCACCAAGGCCAGCGGACTGCAGTCCAGGGAGCCACCAAGGCCAGCGGTCTGCTGTCCAGGGAGCCACCAAGGCCAGCGGTCTGCAGTCCAGGGAGCCACCAAGGCCAGCGGTCTGCAGTCCAGGGAGCCACCAAGGCCAGTGGTCTGCAGTCCAGGGAGCCACCAAGGCCAGCGGTCTGCAGTCCAGGGAGCCACCAAGGCCAGCGGACTGCAGTCCAGGGACTCACCAAGGTCAGTGGTCTGCAGTCCAGGGAGCCACCAAGGCCAGCGGTCTGCAGTCCAGGGAGCCACCGGAGGCCAGTGGTCTGCTGTCATGCCACACTCGAGACATGCCGTGGATGAGCAGCCGGCAACTGGATTCAAGGGTAGTGCCACACCGAGGAAGCAGATCCAAGAGATGCCAGGAGGACACAGGCTAAGGTCTGAAGAGAGTCACTGTCCTTAAGAGCCACAAAAGTTATGTGGTAAAAATCAACATTTCCTGAGGATGTAGAACTAATAATAAAACAGTAAAATAATAATAAAAGACGTGAAACTAATAATAATCAGAACAGGCTCCAGGCACGGCTGCATCCAGCCACCTTCATGTGCCCACTGAAGACCACCCAGGGCTGGGCTGAGGGGCAGGTCCTCCTCCAGGAAGGGATCCAGGGACCAGGGGACAATGCCCTCACCTGGGTAGGAGCAGGGGCAGGAGCAGGGGCAGGAGCAGGGCCTCAGGACAGGCAGACAGGCCGGGCCAGAGCCAGCGTCTCGGGGCGGGCGGGGCTGGACAAAGCTGGATCCCGAGCACAGGCCGTGGACCTGAAGCCACAGTTTCTCGCCGGCCAGCTTCCTGGGCCCTCCCACCTGGACACAGTGCAGGTGACAGGCGCAGCATGTGTCCACAGCCCAGCTACATGACACTCCCATCCCAGAGTGGGAGCATGTGGGCAGGGGGACAGAGAGACTGGACTGGAGGTGAGCTCCAAGGGTCCCCCGAGCAAAGGGGTCGCCTGCCCCACCCTCTGTCCCGCCCTCCCCCGGCCCCCAGCCTCCCCACGGGCCTCCGCAGGCTGCCCTTCTGCTGGGCGGGCCTCGGTACCAGCTGACCCAGAGCCCACCCCCGGGGCTGCCCAGAGCACCAGGGCCACAGGCAGGAGGCCTCCTGGAGTGTCCATCGCAGTCACAGGACAGAGCCATGCTGTGGCCTGGAGCAGCAGCACCCAGGAAGTGACACGTGGGCACCCCACACTGGGCAGGGCCACTGGGCTCCCTCACAGCTGGGCCAGGCAGCCACCGCACCCAGGTGCCATGCTGGGGGAGGGGCAGTCGGGACGGAGGCTCAGAGGGGACCCTGGGTGTCAGGATGAGCAGCAGAGAGGCCCCACCGAGGAGCCCAGGAGATTCTGTGCAGGATGGAGGACGGGTCCCCAGGGTCCCGACTGGAGCCACTAGGCCTGGGGAAGCCGGGACGAATGGATGTCTTTCAGGACTTAGAGCTCAGAACGCTGGGTTTGGTCAGCAGGGGGTGAGGACGAGGGGCTGGCCAAGCTGGGCTCCGGGGTGTTCTAGGGGGCTCCAGTGTGCTCCAGGGGGGCTCCAGTGTGTTCCAGAGGCTCCGGTGTGTTCCAGGGGGCCTCCGGGGTTTTCCAGGGACTCCAATGTGTTCTAGGGGGCTCCAGTGTGCTCCAGGGGGGCTCCAGGGTGTTCCAGAGGCTCCGGTGTGTTCCAGGGGGCCTCCGGGGTTTTCCAGGGACTCCAATGTGTTCTAGGGGGCTCCAGTGTGCTCCAGGGGGGCTCCAGGGTGTTCCAGAGGCTCCGGTGTGTTCTAGGGGGCTCCGGGGGGGCTCTGAGGGATCCGGTGTGTTCCAGGGGGCTCCGGTGTGCTCCGGGGGGGCTCCGGTGTGTTCTAGGGGGCTCCGGGGGGGCTCCAAGGGATCCGGTGTGTTCTAGGGGGCTCCGGGGTGTTCTAGGGGGCTGTGGGGTACTCTGGGGGATCTCGTGTGTTCCAGGGGGCTCCGCTGTGCTCCAGGGGGGCTCCAGTGTGTTCTAGGGGGCTCCGGGAGGGCTCTGAGGGATCCCGTGTGTTCCAGGGGGCTCCGGTGTGTTCAAGGGGGCTCCGGGGTACTCCGGGGATCTCGTGTGTTCTAGGGGGCTGTGGGGTACTCCGGGGGATCTCGTGTGTTCTAGGGGGCTGTGGGGTACTCTAGGGGGCTGTGGGGTGCTCTGGGGGAGCCAGTGTGCTCCAGGAGCAGGAAACGGGTCAGAGGCTGCAGGCGGCCTGGACACGCAGAATGAGTCTCAGGCACTGGACCCCTCTGCCCATGGCCCCTTGCCCAGAAGCGGGAGGCCATTTCACGAGCTGCAGGGCAGCGGGTGACTGGTTCAGAAGTGCTGCAGGCCCCAGGACCCGTGCGAACCACGAGGACACTGAGCTTTACACTGGAGGTGGCTGTGTCACAAATCCTGTCCTCAGCCATCCCTGCGGCCCAACTGTTTAAAAGGACACGGGGGGGGGGGGGGGGCGGGGGCGGGCACCGTGGCCTTGTGTGGACGAGTCCTGGGGCTCCTCCTGCTCCCTCACCCACACCTGCCAGCATCCTGCACACTGCCATCCGCCCCCAGCAGAGCCCTGCCCCTCACCATTGCCACAGCTCACTCAACAGAGACTGGAGCAGGGTCCCCCTCCTCATTATCTCTCCCATCCCACTCCCCCAGATTCCTCATCTGACTGCTGCTGCGCTACTCTGGGCACACATTTCCCAAGGTGATGCAAATGCAGGCTACTGTCCCCTCCCTGATTCTTCATGCTATTCTCCCATTAATGCAACCTGACAATGACTTCTCTATACCAGCAGCAACATCATCATGTCTACCCACAGGGTGACATTCACACCTCTCCACTCTTCTCATCCTTCCCTGAGGCTAGGTCACCTCTTCCTTCTCTTGTGCCATAGGTGTTTGGGGACTGGGCCCCATGCCATGGTGTCCACTGAGGACCTGCTTCTTAGATCAGGCCTGGTTCTTTCAGAATGCAGATATGGCCTGACTCCACTCATCAACCGCTGCTGCTGTTTGAGGAGTGTCTGCTGTCACCGTCCTGAGACCTCAGCCTGGTGGCCCCTCCAGACCAGCACAGAGCAAGGCAAAGGCCCAGGCTCTGGATGTGAGCCAGAGGTGGACTCCTCACCTGGTCACTCACGGCACCTGCAGTGACTTCCCTGTGTCTCAGTGTCCCCTTCTGACAGCCAGACCAGCCAGGGCCAGCCTTGCCCCAGGGGACACCTGGGGTGCTCCGTGACCGCAAGGGCCTCCTTTCTGAGTTCACAAAGCCCTAAGGGCCCATTCTAGAACCGGGAGGGGCCTCCCAACGTGCCCCAGCGGGAGACGGGCCCAGGCGGGACACCAGCCGCCCGGCAGAGGCGCGGAGGCACAGGGACCCTGTCCCCGCTAGAGGCACCACGCAGGGCCCGGGCCTGGCACCAGGACACCGTGCCACCGCCTGCTCGGGGCGCCCATGGCTCCCGCCCCGGTCCCCGCGCTTCACGCGCTTGAGCGGAAGCCCCAGCTGGGGCCAGGCCGCGCCCCGCAGCCCGTGCGCCCGAGGCTGGGCCCCTTGCCCCGGCCCTGGTTCGTGTGCGACATCCTGGGCATCATGTTCGCCGTGAGCACCTGGGTGCTGACCTTCGGCACCGCGTGGGTGGCCATCCGCGAGCTGTTCCTGCCCGCGCGGGGCCTGGCCTACAGCCTGGCCAACGGCCTGCTGCTGCACCTGCAGGCCGCGCTGGGGCTGGCGGCGCACGCGCGGGCCATGCTCACCGACCCCGGCGCCGTGCCCCTGGGCAGCGCGCCGGGCAGCGCCCTCGAGGCCCGCTGCCTCTGGTGCTGCAGCGCGAAGCCGCCGCGCGCACACCACTGCTGCGTGTGCGGGCGCTGCGTGCGCAAGATGGACCACCACTGCACCTGGGTCAACAACTGCGTGGGCGAGGGCAACCGGAAGTACTTCGTGCTCTTCACGCTGTACATGGGGCTGGCCTCGCTGCACCTGCTGCTGCTGCTCGGCGTCCCTGTCCTGCGCAGCCACGCGCAGGGCGAGTGGGACAGGCACAGCACCGTGTCCCCGCGCCGCTCCCTCATGTACCTCTTCCTGGTGGCCTTGATAGCGTTCCTCCTGAGCTCCACGATGTTCGCCATGCAGATGTACTCCATCTGCACCGACAGCACCCTCATCGAGCGGCTGCAGAGGGACCGCGGGCTGCCACGCAAAGGGTCCCCGTGGTCCAGCTTGAAGGCCGTGTTTGGCCACCGTGTCTCCCTGGCCTGGCTCAGCCCCTTTGCCTCCCCGGAGCCCCAGAGAGGCGATGAGCACCACTGGGTGGTCTGAGGGTGGCTGGGGAACCAGAGCCCGGAGGGCACCACCTGCCAGTCACTCTGCGGCGGGGGCAGAGGCCGGGCTACAGAGAGTAAGAACCCTGGCTCTGGACCGCTATTCAGAGAAGGTCCAAGGCAGAAGTGGAACCTGCTGCCCCTTTTTGGCCTGTAATGTGGAGAGCGATCAAATGCACACAGCCATGAATAAAGTCCCGTGGATTTGTGGCCACCCTGCTCACGCTGAAGTAATTGCCTGCCAGCCACCACCCTGTGGTGAGCTGGGCCTCTCTGCCCTGTCCAGCTCATGAGCCCTACTGTCCCGGGCATCAGCTTGTGTCACCTGTTGGATTTGCTGAGCCAATATTTCACTTAGGGCTTTCGCTCCCCGGGAGGCCATGAGCTGGCCCATCTGTTTGCTTTGTCCTGTGGGCCTCCCCTGGTGTATCTCACTCCAGGTCACGCCAGCCGCTGGAAGTGGGAGGGTCTGTGGTTCTTCCCGCTGTTTTCTGGGCACAGACTGCCTCGGGTGTTCCTTGGGAATGTTGGTGGATCTCAGGCAAAAAGTAACTGTTTGGTTTTGAGGTAGAGATCCCCGTGTGGTTGTCAGAAATACAAGAGGCCCCAGGACCTTCCCGGGTCCCCCATGACAAGGCCTTGCCTGCTGGCACCTGCCTGGTGGACGCTTCAGGTCCCACCACAGAGCATGCGTGTGCACTTGGGTTTGTGTGTACACCACATGGCCATTGTGTAGAGGGGCCACCTGTCCCTTCCCCTGACTCAGCAGCAGCTGACGTTCCCGGTCGCCCGCGGTTCCTTCCAGGATGCTGTGCGTGGAACTGTCCCCGGGCATCTTCTGAGGCTGCCTCTCTCAACAGAGTGCCTCGAGATCCACTGGAATGTTGCCCACGTGAAAAGCCGATTCCTTTGATTGTGGGTAGTCAGTGGGGTGTTCTGCAATTGGTTTGGCCATTTGCCCATTGAAGGGCGTTGGGTTCTTCCCGTCAGGGTTATTTTAGGTAAAGCTGCTCTGAACCTGTGTGTAAAGGCTTCGGCTGCTCTGGGGTCAATGCCCAGGTGCGTCCCCTGGTCCCAGGGTATCGCACGTCCAGACCCTCACCTTTCACATCCCACTGCGGGGGGAGGGGGCTGTTTCCTGTGCACCCTCTTGTGTGCTTTTGTTGTTACCCATTTATTTTAGCCATTCCCACGGAGTTGAGGGTGTCTCTCCCACAGCCGCCTGTGCCAGGTTGGGGCAGGCTGCAGACAGATGGAGGAAAGTGCCCGGAGACAGCACGGGGCCCGGGCTTGCTGGGGACACTGACCAGAGAGCAGGATGCCCGAGAAGGGCTCAGCAGCGCCTCCGTCCCTCCAGGGTTTTGCCCAGCAGCGCCTCATGGTGTTCTGTCCTGTGGTGGCCACTGGACCAGTGACGCGTGCCCTTTCCAGGGTGCCCTCCGTCCTGCGCCTGTCCCCACACAGACAGGGTCCTGTACCCGAGGCTCTGTCACTGTGGCTGGCTTAGTGTGCTGTCTGCCCAGCGTCCCAGAGCAGCTGTCCCAGCTCAGGGGCAAGAAAGGCACTTCCCACAGAGAACAGGGTGGCCCTCGTTCCCAGTGTGCCCGAGAGCAGCGCCTCCAGGTGCTGTGTCTGCACACTCTGGTCAGGCCTGCTGTCTGCCCCCTTGACTGGCCAGGATGGGGGGGGGGGATGGACAAGGCGTTCAGGGACGATGCCAAGGCCGCGACTGCATGTGGTTGATGTGCACCTCCTTGCTGGCTCACGGTGCCACCCTTCACGCGCTGCTGGCCGTGCCCCCTGCTCAGCCAGGTGCCTCCCAGGAGCTCCCGTCAGTGGTTTGGTTTCAGCCTTGTTGGGTCCTGTGGGGCTCCCCCTTCCTCCCGTCTGTAGCCTTGTCCCCTCCACACAAGAGCTTCATTCTGATGAGGCCCAGTTTGCGGGTTTTCCTTTTGTGGATGATGCCTTGGGTGTCCAGCGAGAAGGGTGTCTGGCCCTAGCTCCCAAGGTTCTGCCGTGTCTTCCACGCACTTCAGCTCATGTCTTCTCTCCCACCCGTGGTCCACTCTCAGTTATCCGCACGAGGCTCCAGGCTCAGGTCCAGCTCCTGACCCGCCCAGTTGCTGTAGCGCTGTGTGTTCAGAGGTGGTCGCTCTCCCCTGGCCGGTGCCCCAGGTTCTCCCGTGCACAGTGGACCTGCGTGCCCGTCCTGACGGATGCCGCATGGTCTTGAGTGGACCTGCTGTTTCGCAAGCCTCGACACCAGGTGAGTGACCTCCCACTGTTTTCCAAGATCGCAGCCATTTTACATCTGGGCCTTTTCGTTATCAATCGTTTCTTATTTTTTATTCTAGCGTGATGGTTATGAGAGTAGTTGGGTTCATTTTTTTAAGTTTATGAACAGAAAAATATTTAAAACATTATTTGCATATAAATGCATCAATTTACAAAATAAAAATCATAATGCAATCCAAACTGGCTTTATCCTGCACATGTAAAACCATTTATTATAGTAAATACAAGGGTAAGTTTTAACTTTCAATTTCCATTCAGAACAAACGTGTGGGGTGGCATAAAGAATGCCGGGAGAAATCACAGCGTTTCGGTTCTTGGTTTAGCTTTATCTCTTATGAACCTGATCTAGATCCTAATTTCACATTAATCCCGCCTGTCCAGGGACATGGAAGGTGTTCCCGTCCTCTGAGGGCTTCTTTGGTTTCTTTCTTGGGTGTTTTATGACTTTCATTGTACAGTTCTTTCACCTCCTTGGTTAGGTCAATGCCCTTTTCCCTGAGGTTTTTGTGAATGGGACGGTTTTCCTTTCTCAGCAGAATTGCTGTGGGGTAAGGAGAGCTCCATCTGTGAGTGCCCTCTAGTAGCCTGCTGCTTGCTAAATCATGTAGATGCTCTAGAAGCTTCTGGATACGGGTCATGTCATCAGTGAACAGACAGTTTGACTTCCTTTCCTACTTGTACCCCTGTAATTTCCCTCTCTTGCCTGATGGTAGAGTTTCAAGAACTGTGTTCAGTAGGAGCAGTAAAACTGGACAGCCTTGTCTTGTTCCTGATTTTACCAAAAAACATGGTCTGGTCTTTCTCCACTCAGTCTGATGTCGGCTTGAGCTGCCCTACGGCGTCCTAATGGGGGAAGGTCGGGGCCTTGGGTCTTGTTTCTTCGGTGTTTTTAACATGAGTGAGTTGGGGTTTGTCAGGGCCTTTTCTGTACCACTGAGGTCCTTGTTCTTAACTCAGGTGACGTGGTGGATCACTGCCGGGGTTGGAAAGGGCTGGACCACCTGGCCCCCCCCCCCGGGGTTGGGCCCTTGCTCCTGGTGTGCTGATTCTTGATGTGTTTTGGACGCAGTTTTCCAGGACCTGGGTACATCTTCACCAGGGATATTGTCTACAGTTTCTTTCCTTGGTCTGTCATTTCTGATCTGGGTATGAGGTCTACACTGGCTTCATAGAACGATTTTGGTATTGTTGCTCCCTTTCAATTCCATGAAACAATTTGAGATAGACCTGTGTTAGTTCTTCTATAAAGTTCTGGCAGAACTCAGCGGAGAAGCCATCGGGTCCTGGACTGTTCTCTGTTGGAAGTCTTTTAATTGCTGTTTCGATTCATCACTTTCCTTGTCCGCTTAGGCTTTCTGTCTCTTCCTGGCTCAATCGGGGCAGGTCATACGTGTCTAGAAATCTGTCAGTATGTTCTAGATTCTCCAGGTCATTGGAGTATAAATTTTCAAAATAGTTTCTAATGCTCCTCTAGATTTCAGAAGCATCTCTGGTGATATCTCCTTTTTCACATCTGATTTTATTTTGGGGGTCTTCTCTCTCTCCCTCCTTTGGTTAGTTTGGCCAAGGGTTCATCAATCTTATTTATCTTTTTGAAAAACCAACTCTTTTTTGCATTGATCCTCTGCATTGCTTTTCCTTAAATCTCGATTTCACCTATTTCAGCTCTGATCTTTATTATCTCCTGTCTCTACTGCTTTTGGAATCCGTGGGGTCTTTCTTTTCTGGGGCCTGGAGGTGGAGCATCGCTCATTCATCTGGAACCTGTGTTTTAACGGAGACACTCACGCTGTGACCTTTCTTCTGAGAGCTGCTATCACACTGTCCTGGAGACTCTGATAGGTTCTGTCTCGGTTCTCCTTTGTTTCTAGAATTTTCTCTCATTTCCTCTATGATCCATTCTTCCTTTAAAATAGTATTGTTCAGTCTCCATGTGGGTATGTGCTTTCTGTTATTTTTCTTGCTGTGGATCTTGAGCTTCATTCCATAATGACCCAATAGGATGCATAGGATCATATATATTTTTTGTATTTGTGAAGACCTACATTGCGACCTGGAATGTGGTTGAGTTGGGAAACAGTTCCATGAGCTGCTGAGAAGATAGTGAGTCCAGCAGTTTTGGAGTGAAACCTTCTGTACATAACTTTTAGGCCTCTTTGATTCACAGTGTTATTTAGGTTGAAAATATCGGTGACGATTCTGTGTTGGGTGACCTGTCTATTGGTGATCAGGGCTTGGAAAGCGCCCAGTGTCTGGGCTCCGTGTCAACAAGAGTTCTCCGGGTAACTGGGTGCCGTGACACTTGGAGCACAGGTGTTCACTGCCGTCATGTGGTCTTGTTGGGTGTCCCCTTTGCTGGGATGTGGGGGTCTTCCCTGTCTTGCACTCTGCTCCGTCAGAGGTGGGAAGAGCCCTCCTGGTGGTTTGCAGACTCCTCTTGTGTGCAAGGCCTTCTTCCCCTCTCCCTCCTCTCCCTCAGGCAGTGGGTCTTTGCTATAAGATGGGATCTTGTCTTCTGGGTTCATTCTGCTGACCTAGGTCTTCTAACTGGGAGTGAGGCCCTTTACCTGCACTGTGGTTGTGGGTCTGGTCTTGTTTGCTGCCATTTTTATTGGTGTTCTATTCTACTGGGTCTTGACTCCTACTGAGTTGGCTGCTCTGCTGTCAATCTTGACTGCCAAGTGTTTCCTTTCGGAGTTTGGAATATCTCATTCCAGGCCCTCCTTGGTTTTAGGAGTTGATTCAGAAGTGAGCCTGGGTGGTCTACCTCTAAATGCGGCCTGATGTCCCTCTCTTGCCACTTTTAATATCCTTCCCTATTTTCTGTGTTAGATCTTCCATCATGATGTGCCTCAGAGAACTGCTCTCTGGCCTGGTCTGTGGGGTCCTCCGTGTGGGAATGTGTCACTTCCGACAGGGAACGTTCTCTGTGGGTCTCACTGAGCAGGCTCGCGATGCCTTGAGATTCGTCTCCATGGTCTCTTCCGCCCGCGGTCCTCAGGCCTGGTCTCTTGACGCTGTCCCCGAGTCCCGTGTTCTGATCAGGTTCTCCCACTGTCCTTTCATTGTGTCCTCGCGTCCACACATCCTACCTCCAAGGCCTGACGCTCTTTCTCCAAGGGCTAAGGCTATTTTCTGTGCAACTCACCCGGTCGACGATGCTTTCAAGAGAATCTCTAGTTGATTCATTGTGACTTTCATTCCCAGGGTTCTAATTGTTTCTTTTCAATACCTCAATTTCTTTATTAAAATGGTCTTCCATTTCCTGAATTTACTCTTTTAATTCATTCCTTGGATCTTCGTTTAATTCCTCGAACATTTTAATACTCAGCTTTTTGTAGTCCTTTTCTGGTCTTTCCACTTCGGTGTGGGGGAGCTTGTACTAGGGGTTTGTGAATTTGGGGGGACGTGTGTCAGCCTGCTTCCCCGCGTCTCCAGAGGGGCTGGGCTCGTGCATCAGCAGAGCTGCAGTCCCTTCTCTGTCATTCAAGTGTCCTTTGTGTGTCGTTATCTTTTTTGTTCTGGGATTTTCTCTGCTTTTGAAAATATGAGTAGATGTCCAGGAGTGGGGCCCCAGGTCCCCCACGGGTGGCCCCTGCTCGGAGCCTGGATGTTGGTCGGGGTTTCATCCCTCCTTTCTGTGTGCTGAAGTCTGGCTGAGGCTCAGGTGGCAGGTCACGCGTGGGTGGGAGTCATCTTCCTGGCCGGGTTGTGAGCTGTGCATGTTGCTGGGCAACAGGTCTCTGCTTTGTGAACTCCAAGAGTCCCAAGCTCTTTCCAGCCTCTCAGAGGAAGACGGAAGCCAGGACTCGCACTAGTATTAGCAAAGGACGTACCGCCTCAAGACGAATGTGCGGCGTCCACTTGGACATCACAGCACTCCGCACCCCGGTGGGGAACGAGGGGTCAGCACTTGAACCAGCACCAGCGATGGAAAGCCGGACTCCCGAGGGATTAATGAGCGGGGCTCTGCTGGGCCGTCCACGGTGCCGACACTCACAGCAGCGCCAATGGGTGGGCGCTACATCCGCCAGGTGTTGTTAACGGGATCACAGCTTCTTCATAGGGCAGGAGGGTGACAGTAAAAAGTGACCCGAGGCGAGGCAGGAGGCAGGTGGCGGTGGCAACGGTAAAGGAGGAGTAAAAAATCAACCGAGTGATATTTAAAAAGGAAGGAAGAGGGAACAGGAAACCCTGTTGTGAGAGGAGGAGGAGTGAAGGTGGGGGACCCGAGGGACAAGGACCAGGTGTGGCCGGCCTCACACGGTGGCCCCCACCAACGCAGGTCAAAGCCACAAGAGGCGCCGCACAGAAGAAAGAGATCCCAGTGACAGTGATGTCACATGAATGTCCTATCCGCACAGTGAGGACTTACACACACACACACACACAGACACACACAGACATGCACACAGACACGCACACACATGCACTCAGACAACACACACGAACATGCACACGCACGTAGACACACACAGACACACATATGCACACGCACACATACAGACACACATGGACATGCACACGCACACAGACACACACAGACACAAACAAAACCATGAAAAAATAAAAGTAATACAACACGATGAAATAGCGTTTGGAAAAAATTTAACTTAAACATTTTAAAAAGGATAAAAATAGATTAAAATTGGGGTAATGAGGAAAAAAGAAAAAATCTGACTGAGAAATCAAGGGCCTCTTCCGCTGAGGTGGTGGGACCTGTGGCGGGGTGCTCCTCGGGGTCCATCTTTGGCTTTGTGGCACCGGTCACCAGGGGGACGGCCTTGAGCTCTCTGAGCTGCCAACCCTGGCGCTGGAGCAGAGCTGGCCGTCCCCCGGTGTGCGGTGGCAGCGCCCTGTGTGCTGACAGCTGTGTTCCTGAGAGGGCGCAGAGATCCAGTGCAAGTCCCAGCGTTTGGGGTCTAGTCTTGTCCAGACCGTGGAACTCCGTGGTGCTGAAGCTTCAATCGCGTCCTGTTGCTGGGGAGCTGTGGGCTCGGCAGGACGTGGGGATCTCCAGGGCCCCACTCTGCCGGTGCCCGAGCTGTCCCGTCTGCTGTCTCATCTTGGGTTCCTGTTCTGAGCCTCGAGACCGTGGTTGCTCCCACAGTCCCGTACCCAGTTCTAGTGAGCAGCCGCCCTCTGAGAGCTGCTGAGGAGCTGTGGGGAAGTGCCTCCTCCCTCTCACCCGTCTTCTCTCACCTCGTGAATTCTAGAATAAGCCTCTCTGTGTCTGAATAAGGACAGCTGTGGGGCGCCGGTGCCGGGGGAGGCTGTGCGTGGACGCAGAGGCTGTTTTGAAATCTCTGAACCTTCCTCTTGATTTTCCATGATCCTAAAACTGCTCTAAACAATAAAGTCTGGTGAAAGAGGGAAAGGAGAAGGGGTCTTGCTGGGGCTCTTGGAAGTGCTCTGACCCCTGCCCCAGCCTGGGCGCCCGGACGCTCGGCCAGGCCTCTGATGGCACAGCCCTGTGCACAAGGTTCTTCCTCTATCACATCCTGGGGTAAAGCTAACTTATGCACTTTAGGGCCTTGATTCTTCACTTTCATAAACTTGTGTTGACTCCTAACTGACCTTGTGTGGTGGGCACACTGGGAGAGGGACCACAGCAACTTCCCGTGGGTCTTAGGCTCCTCCACATGTGATTTTTCTCTCTGCTTGCTCTGGACTTTCACCTCTTCACTCACAGGAAGCACTCACAGCTTCACTTGGGCATAGGCAAGCTTCTAGTGTCACCACTCCTGCGCTGATACCAAGAAAATAAGGGCTCCGTGAGCCCAGCCACTAGGTGGCCAAGGGGCAGGTAGCCTATACAGTGTGGATACGCTGCACTGAGCTGCGTCCCCGTTCTGGGCTGCACAGGGCCAGACAATGCAGGCTTCTCCACACTCTGAGGACAGCACACGACTTAAGACACCTTTAACGCTGACTCGTTCCACTTAGTACTGTCAGGCTGCAGTTGGCCGCGGGCAACCAAGGCCAGCACGACATTGATTGAGAGCAGTGAGAAGGGCTCGTCTTGTCCGATCTCAGTGAGCCTGGTCCGAGGGGCTCAGCTGGAGGGGTCTGTGTTTGCTCTTTATCCAGATGAGGATGTGCCTTCCTCTTCTGGAATTCTTATTATTTAAGAATGTTGCTTTTTCTATATGGAGCGACATCATCGTGTGTTTTTTTAAGATGGTTAAGTGGTGAATTATGTAGGCTGATGCTTTAGTCTTGATTCTGCATCTTGAGATGGATATCACTTCGTGTCGAGCATCTAAGTGACTGTTGGGTCCACCTCACTAGCATTTTGTTGATCTTTGCATCCAGGGGAGAGATCAGTAGGAGTTTGATTTCTCACCTGGTTTTGGTACGGAGGCAAGGCTGGCGTCTGAATTAGATGGAGATATTCTCAGCTTTTCCAGTAAAGGGCCTGCGTGATTGTCACAGCGGCGTGATTTCTTCTGTAAGTTATCTGGTGGAATCACCAGTGGCAGCGTCTGGGACGGAGATTGCTCTTGCAGGAGGGTTTATTTCCTAGTGCCTCTGGCCCCTGTGGTCATCTGAGTCATCTGGGGTAATGTCAGCTGTCAGGGGCTCTTCAGGCCACCAGGGCACAGGGGTGTGTGCGGTGGCTGCCCCAGGCCTCGCCGACGGGTCTGTGGGCCTGCAGCACATGCCTCTCATTTGTGGCTCTTTTTCCTCTTTCTCAGTCTCGATGGAACTGATTGACTTTGTTCATCTTCTGGGAGAAATGACGTCAGTTTGGTTCATTTTCCACGCCGCGTTCTGATTGGCTGCGTAGACTTCTGCCCTCTATGGCTCCCTCCTGCTGCTGGCCAGTTCCTCTGGAGCCTAAGGCTGGCTTCCTGCACTAGAATCTTCCGTGTCAGCTTCAGACCTTGTTCTCCTCTCGTTAAAGCATTTGTGCCACGATTTCCCTCTAAGCAGCCTTTAGCCAGCGTCTGGAAGCCTGCCCTGCCGCGTCTTGGCTTGTCCTGAGACGTCCTCGGGCCCCGGCTGTCGGATGAGCCCGGCTGCTTCTCAGAACCCGAGGTTTTCCGCTCCTCGTTCTGTTGCCTTCTGGTTGAGCTTCATCATGCACAAGGAAGGACCGACCTGCATGGACGGTCGGCTGGGTGTCCAGCAGTCAGCCTCTGCTAGTGGCCCTCCTCCGGGCACTCTGGAAGCAGCGTTGAGGACGCTGCCGGGTTGTTTCAACTCCTTGCTGGCCTTCGCCACTGCCATCGAGTCTGGGAGCCCCGAGGCCTGTTTCCTGATCCACTGGCGCCTGTTTTGCTCCTCAGTTCTCGAGCCTTGGTTGCCAAGGGCCCTGTGCACACGGAGCTCCCCCAACAGCCGCTGGCCCCTCTGGAGACTTTCCCCCTGAACACCACTTTCTGGTGCAGCCGCTGCGTCCTTGCCCCCTGTTCCCACTGTGTCTGCCTCTCTGTCCCCTCTCAGCCACCCTTGCAGCTGAGCTGGGCATCTGTGTCTTGTAGACGGTGCCTGTTGGGGTCTTCATCAGCTCACAGAGGCCTCCTGGCCTTTAACTCTCACGTTGTTGTATTCACTGCACTTGGACCAGCAGGACAAGGGGGACAGCCCTGAAGGAGACGGCAGGAAGCAGAGCTCTGCAGGGGACCCCGAGCTGAGCCCCTGCACTGCCGGCCGACATCGCGACGTCCCCTTGCCTGTCGCGGTCCTCACATTTCGTCACTGTGGCACTGCCCTGGCTGCACCCCTGTGTTATTATCCATAGCTTAGGACACAGAACCCTGTCCTGAAACTGTGTTGGACCAGGATCATGACGTGGAGCTACAGCCCAGAGGACCCGGGCTCCTGGACGCAGCCGTGGCTGTCGGGAGAGCGCATCTCCCCCGCTGGCACCAGTCCTCGGCCTGTGTGGACCTTCCTTTCTAGTCAGTTTGTTAAATCCTAGTAAAATGCACCTGACATCCTTCTTCCGTTTTAATCCTCTGTTGGGTACCGTTCAGCGGCATTTGGCACAGTCATAACATAGTGTAACCATCAGCACCCTGGACCCCAAACTTTTTGATGGACCCCCAAAAAAAACTATGTAACAATTCCCCCTTCTCATGGCCTGAGCCTCTGGTGACTCCGCTCGACTTGTCCCTATAAATTTGACCGCTCTAGGTTCTGTGCGTAAGTGTGATAGACAACTGCTTGTCCTTCCCCTTCCAGCTTGGGCACTAGGCACCTTTCCCAGGAAGATGCACGCTGAGCATTGATCAGGTTTCACTCCTCAAGGAGCCTGGGCAGCAATGGGGCAGGACCAGGAGATGGCTCCAGACCTCAAGGACAGCCCCAGACCACAGGGGGCCTCAGGTGGGCTCCCACCATCTGCATGCCTGTATAATATTCCATTATATTAAACATTTTTTTATCCATTTATACAGTGATGGACACTGGTTTAGTGCTGCCTTTTAGGTATTAGGAATGAAGTCCATTTACATTTAGTGTAACTGTTAATATATTTGGATTCAGGTCTAACGACTTTGTTTACTCCCTCTATTTTCTCTTCATTTTTCTGTTTCTCCTATCTGGGGTTACTTGGACATTTTGGTCTCTTATTTTATTTATTTGGTATCTTATTTTGTGAGCATTTTTGTTTTGTTTTGTTTTGTTTTTGGTTCTAGAGATTGAACCCAGGGTTCTTAACCACTGAGCCACATCCCTAGCCCATTTTTGTGTTTTCTTTATGAACAGGGTCTCACTGACTTGCTGAGGCTGACTGAACTCTCGACCCTGCTGCTGCACCCTCCAGAGCCACTGGGATTTCAGGTGTGGGCCACCGTGCCTGGCTCCACTGTGATGGTGGCTGTATCTCTCTGAATGACATTTTTGGTTCTAGGGATGACAATACGCAGACTTAACTTTCTGCAATTCACGTAGAGTCAGTATTTTAGCAACAGTATTTTTTTTAGAATCCGTATTTTGTGTTGAATATCTGGTCCTTTATCCTCCCCCTTCTTGCTGTGGTCATCAGATATCACAGTCACATACACAATGGCTCAATTTTGACTCTCGACGTAATTTTAAAGCATGATGTTTTGAACTGAAGGGGATTGTCGTATCTTCCCAGACAATCGTGGATGGGGCATATCCAAGGATGGGGTCCCAAAGAGGAGGAATTGGAGGTGACGACTGTGTCCCCCAGGACCTGGATCCAGTCCTGCAGAAATGCAGCAGAACCACAGGGGGAGCTTGTGTGGTGGAGGGGCAGGGGCAGGGGACCTCGACACCCTCAGGGACAGCCGCAGCCCACGCGGCAGCCTCCGGTGTGCTGCCACCTCCTGCCCGAGCTGCTCACCTGGAGGCAGCACCCCCAAGGGTCCTGCCCGTGCAGAATCCGGTGGTCACCTGACGAGCAGGACATCCTGGTTCCCATGCCGTAACATAATCGAACAATGGCTTTTAGGCCGCTGACCCAACCTGCTGCCTGCTGCAGAGACCACTCTGAACCTGCAGCACCACCCACTCTCACCAGTGCTAGGAGACATTGGTATCTTCAGCCCATTTTACAGATGGACACTGAGAACAAACAAGTCGACCAAATTCTCTGAGGCAGCACAGCAGTGGCCATCTGGACTCTGAACCCAGTCCACCCGAGAGTCATCACTGCCCACGCTGCCCCCCACTGCCGCAGTCTGGCTGGGCACAATTCAGGAGCCACTTGTCAAAAGAAAGGAAGTTTATTTTTAGAACACACGCAGCACCACAGGAGCTCCTCAGGAAAAAACCCTCAGAGCCCAACTGCCACCACCGGCTTCCCACAAGCCTCTCAACCCCCACTCCTCCTGCTCTTGAGGCTGATTGGCTGGGTCGCATGGGCGGAGCCAAAAAAGTCCCCCAATGAGCAGCTCCGTGGTCTGAAAGGGCGGGGAAACAGCCCAATGAGCATCACCGCAGAGGAGCCAATCAGCTGGCAGCTAGAAGTTTGCTGGGGCCGCTGTGAGCCAATCATCAGCTGGCAGCTGGAAGTGTGCTGGGGCCCCTTGGGCTGTGGCTCTCAACATCTCCCCCTCTCTATTTAAACAACAAGCATGTGGCTTAGGGACCGTGCCTGCCTTAGGTTGTCCAATAGTACATATGGTTCTTACCCGTCGTCATCGGATGAGCTGACCTCAAGGCGTCAGCCTCCTGTCTTAGGTTGCTACCATTGCAATTGGATCTTACCCGTCATTGACTAGCAGTCCAGCAATCAGCCACACCTGTGGATAGGTCTTTGTATCAGCGGGGGGGTGAGGTTCTTTGCCTTACCTCTGTTGGCCCCAAAATTTTAGCTGAACGACCATCACAAGCAGAAGGGAGGAGGATACACCAAGCCAATTGACGGCTCCTTTTGGAAAAATTGTACCACCGATGACACCATCAGCAAAAATACCCCAACACTACCACAAGTCGCTGCACCAACAGATAGTTCACAATGCATATAAGTGATGCACAGTCCAGGCAAGTTCTGCAAGCAGTTTAGTGATAGCTATTGCAGAAGCTGTAGATTGGTTTTATCTTTGTCTTCACCAGCACTGGGATGAAGATAGGAATTCTGGCAATAAAGGCTAAAGAAAAAATTATGTAACATTCCAGCAGGCACTAAAAGAAAACAATTTCTTAACAATTTACATTATCTTGAACAGAATTATTAAATATAATGAAAAGGAAGGGTGAAAGTAAACAAACAGATCTGTTAACCTCCTTTTTTGTTCACATATTAAAACAATCCTCAACAGCTGTTTACCCAAGTTAAATTAACCATTTAAATCACGTGAATAAAAAAAATATTTGGATCCATTTTTCATGAGCGCTCATCATATATGATATATGGACATACGTACATACAAACATAAGACACAATACACAAGTGTGCACACATAATATAATACATACAACACATAACATAATAGTAAAGGCCTTATAGCTTTTTACAGGTGAAATCTCCATTGCAATGTTTAAAAACTCTATAGTCAAAAAATAGAACTGATCAGCAAAACATTAACCTAGGTCTGTATGAGCTCAAAAAGCAAAATAGAACTTCATGATGTGGGAAAGGGTAATAATAAAATAGATATTGAAAAAAGCATCCTGGTTCTGTCACAGATGTAAGAATAGCCAAACTGGAGTTTTGGATATCAGCTGTTATGGATTTGAGCCAAATCATCTTCTTTTTGGTCTGTAGAAATCGCTTTAGTTAATCTTTCTGGAATTCAAATTGGCTGCTGTTCTCCCTGTGGAAACACACAAACAGACCCCTGACTCTACACAATCACTGGGTCAGAACCTTTCCATTGTCCTGTTAGAATAGCCTTCCAAAGTACCTTGGGCTTATGTACATTTTTTGGACACATATGCCTTTCCGCAGCACTAAGCCCTGATGAATCCAAATTTTAAAAGTTTAGAGTAAAAAGGGTTATTTTAAGTTTATCTTTGGGGAATATATACCCCTTCCCAATTCCCTCTTTTTGCTTTAATAAGTACATTTTAATAGTTTGATGAGCTCTTTCAACTATGCCTTGTCCCTGTGGATTGTATGGGATTCCTGTTATATGAGTAATGCCAAATGATGAGCAACATTGTTTAAAAGAGGTAGAAGTATAACCAGGGGCATTATCTGTTTTTAACTGTATTGGGACACCCACAGTGGCAAAATTTTGTAAGCAATGAACTATAATATCTTTAGTTTTTTCCTCCGGCATGAAGGGAGCCCATCAAAAATCCAGAAGAAGTATCAACTGTAACATGCAAATATTTTAATTTTCCAAATTCTGGCAGGTGTGTGACGTTCATCTGCCAAATATGATTAGGTATCAGTCCTCTAGGATTGACTCCAAGATTAACTTGTGGTAAAAAGGTCACACAATTTTGACATTGTTTTATTATTTGTCTAGCTTGTTCCTTAGTTATTTTAAAACGCTTTTGTAAAGTATTAGGATTGACATGGAACCTTTTATGAAAATTTGTAGCTTCTTCTAGTGTAGAGAAAATATATATGTCATGTGTAGTTTTATCTGCTAAATCATTGCCCAAACTAAGGGCTCCAGGCAATCCTGCATGTGCCCTGATATGTCCTATAAAGAATGGATCTTTTCTGTCCCAGATTAAACTTTGTATAGTGGAAAACAAAGAGAAAACAGTAGAGGAAGGGGAAATCCTACCAGCATCTTCAAGGGATACTATAGCATTAACTATATTCTGACTATCAGAAAATAAATTAAATACAGAATCTTTAAACATCACAAAAGCTTGTAAAACTGCATTCAGCTCTACCTTTTGAGCTGATTGATTGGGTACTAAAAATGTAAAAGTTTGATCAGGGGTAACTACTGCTGCTGTACCATTATTTGACCCATCAGTGAATACATTTGGAGCATTCATGATAGGGGTTTTTTTTTGTCATTTTTGGAAAAATTACAGGATGCAAAGACCAAAAAGACAATAAAGGATTAGATGGTAAGTGATTATCAAATGAAACATTAGATTTACACATGATTATTGCCCAAGTATTTAACTCATTAGCTAACTCATCAATTTGATCCATAGAATATGGAGTAATAATTTTATTGGGAGAAATTCCAAACACTCCCTTTGCTGCTTTTATTCCTTTGAGTATTAATTGTCCTACAGCCTTAGGATACCTAGTAAGAATAGTGTTAGGAGAATAAGATAAATGTATCCATAATAATGGACCTTCTTGCCAAAATACTCCTGTAGAAATATTTTTTGTTGGTAGTACAATAAAAAATAAAGGCAAAGTTATATCAATTCTATCCAAATGCATATTTTCCATATATGTTTCAATGATTTTTAATGTCTTTCTTGCTTCAGGCGTTAACATTCGGGGTGAATTTGGATCTGATGGACCTTTTAGGATATCAAATAAAGATCCCAACTCTCCTGTTGGTATGCCTAGATAAGGCCTTATTCAATTTATGTCTCCTAATAACTCATTTTGAAAGTCGTTAAGTGACTTGAGTTGATCTACTCGTATTTGAATTTTTGGTGGACAGACCATGGTTGAGGATAATAGAACTCCTAAATAATTAACTGGAAAATTTAATTGTACTTTATCTATTGCTATCTCTAGATTATAATTTTTTAATAAATTTGTTAAGTGTGGCATAACATTCTAACAATGTGTTTTTATCTTTGTGTGCTAATAATACATCATCCATATAGTGAAATATTTGTAGTTCAGGATTTTGATTTCTAAGTGGCTGGATTGCTTTGTTAACATAAATTTGACACATAGTTGGGCTGTTAGCCATCCCTTGAGGGAGTACTTTCCATTCATATCTCTGATCGGGACCTTCATGATTCAGTGCAGGGATAGTAAATGCAAAACGTGGACAATCCTCAGGATGAATTGGAATTGAAAAAAAACAATCTTTAATATCTATAACTAAAACATACCAGGTTTTTGGCAAAGCAGACAATTGAGGAATCTCCGATTGAGCAGGTCTCATAATAACCATCTCATTATTAATGGCTCTTAAATCTTGCAATAATCTCCATTTACCAGATTTCTTTTTGATGACAAAAATGGGAGTATTATGGGGAGATACAGAAGGTTGTATATGTCCTTCCACTAATTGTTATTTGACCAGGTCATGGGCTTCTTGTATCTCTTCTTTAGTCAGGGTCCACTGAGGAACCCATACTGGTCTTCCTGATTTCCAAGTAATTTTTATTGTCTCAGTGACCCCTACTGAAAATCCAACCCATGTCTGTCCATTCCTTGATCTATTTGTATTGGTGCTGCTATATCTTGTTCTTGTTTTTCTAATCTTTTTCCTTTCCTAAAACCTTGTCTAGCCATAATAGTGGGTGCATTTTGATTGATGTTATTTGTTAATGTCAAACCTAATTGATCTAGGACATCTCGTCCCCATAAATTTATGGGAAGATGATCCAATACATATGGTTGTATAGTTCCTTCACAACCTTCAGGATCCTTCCAATCTAATACTATTGCACTTCTATGGGGATTAGTTGCCACTCCTAGGCCTTGAAGCGTTTGAGTGGCTTGTTGTAATGGCCAATGTTTTGACCATTCTTGACAAGAGATGATGCTAAGGTCTGCACCTTTATCCAATAGCCCATTAAATTCATGTCCTTGAATATTTTGTTTTAGCATGTGGCGAGAATCTAAATTTAAAGAAAGCATAGCCCAATCTACACTTGTGGAGCCTAATCCCCTGGAACCTCTTTCTATAGTACGACTGGAAAATTTATCATGTAGGCTTGGTATTATTAGTAACTGTGCTATTCTATCTCCTGGTGAAATTACTGATATACCCTTTGGAGAACTGGCTATAATTTTTATTTTACCTTCATAATCAGGATCAATTACCCCAGGACTTATGATGATAAGTCCTTTTAGAGTAGAAGAACTGTGTCCCAATAATAAGCCTACTGTTCCTTTGGGAAGAGGTCCTTTTACCCCTGTGGGAGTGATTTGAACTCCCATCTCTGGAGTTAGTACTGTTCTGGCGGAGGCACAGATGTCCAATCCTGCGCTTCCTCTGGTTTGTCTAGTGAGGGATTTAATGGACAATGTGTCCTGGGCACTACCCTGATGGGGTTGCTGGGTTCCTCCAGTGCTTCGTATATTTTTGGTTGTGGGCCCCAGAGCACTGGGCCCCCCTGTCCATTTTTTGGCAATGGAGCCCGATGCCTTTCTCCATGATATTGTGAATAGACACCTGGTCCTTGTTCTTTTTTTGATAATGGAGTACCCTCTATGGTAGTTTGAGAACGGCATTCATTAGCCCAATGTCTCCCTCTGCGGCATCGTGGGCAAATACCCGGTATTCTATTCCTTTGATACCTAGCTTTGTTAAGCCCTCCTCCTATGGGGCAATTCCTTTTAAAATGTCCTGTTTGTTCTCAATTGTAGCATGTTTTTGGCCTGGCATCTAAAGCCTGTTGTACTGCAGCTGCCAAGACTTGCCCTTGTTCATTAATGTCTCTACATAATTTAATATATGTGTTTAAATCTTCATGTTTCCATGGTCTAATGACTTCTCTGCACCAACGATTTGCTTGCTCATAAGCCAGTTGTTTTATTAATGGCATTGCTTGTTCTGTAACCCCAAAAACTCTGGTAGCTGTGTGAATAAGCCTATCTACAAATTCAGCATAAGGTTCATTAGCTTCTTGTATTACCTTAGATAATTGACCTTGTAAACCTCCATGTCCTTGTAAAGTCTTCCATGCCCTAGCCGCATCTACAGCAATTTGTAAGTATACTCCCGGATCACATGCAATTTGTTGCTGCTGATTGTCATAAGGTCCCTTTCCTAACAACATATCTAGATTTCTCTGAGGATAACCAGCTGCTGCATTTTGCCTAGCCTTCTCCATGCAAAATTCCTCATTGGCAACCTTCCATAACAGGTATTGTCCTCCATTTAGCACAGCTTTACACATATTAGCCCAATCTGCTGGTGTCATGTTCAAGTTGGTAATGGATTCGACCATGCTTACAGTGAAGGGTGCTTGAGGACCATAGGTTGTTACAGCCTCTTTTAGCTGCTTCACTTTTTTGAAATTTAAAGCATGGTGGATTCGCTGCCCTCCTGCCTGCTCAAATACAGGGCATGTTAATATTTGAGGTCCTGTCTCAGGATCCCAACTATCAACTTTGGGGGTTGGGGGCCTCCCAGCATATGGACGTGGCGCTGTTGGTTGGACACTTACACCCTCTGGTGACAGAAAGGTGTTAGTAGCAGTCTCCTGTAGTAACTTTCCCCCTGATGGCTTTTTCTGCTCTACACTTTCTTTCTCTGTCTGACTAGCTCAAGAGACCTTCTCTTTTACTTGAATCAATATGTCTTCTCCTTCCTCTGTCATTGTCTGAACTGAAGGCTTTGGACTAAGCAAACCAGATACGAACGTCCACAATGGCAATGTGCCAACTGGCAGAGTCCTGGGCTTTTCTTTTCTATTCTTTTTAAATCTTCACCATGATGGTTCCATTGTGGTATATTTAACAACTCCTCCTTAAAAAGCCATGGGCTACGTTTTTGCATTGTATCAACATGTGCCCTGACTGCTCCTGATTTTACTGAGACGCCTCCTTCCTCTAACAATTTACTTAACACTCTTTCAGTTGTTTTTTACTAATTTCTGATCCCGTATTTCTACTATAAGACAATCCAACAAGATGACACCTAACAAAACTGAAACAGAGTGAAACAGTAATGGAACCACACAAAATCATCATATCAGCCTTCCCATCCTCCTGACATGTCCATCCGTCCTTGCTCCCTATCTGTTCCTCAGATGTGAGCGGTCTTCCTTCCGTCTCACCCATCTCCAGGGACAGGCAACTTAAAACAAGAGCAAAACAAAATGAAAGAAAGAAGAATCTTAAAATGGCTCCCCATCCTCTCGCCTGCCCTCAGGGGTGAGCAGTTGACCTCATCACTTACCCTCAGTCCTTCTGTGGGAGCCACCAAATGCCGCAGTCTGGCTGGGCACAATTCAGGAGCCACTTGTCAAAAGAAAGGAAGTTTATTTTTAGAACACACGCCACACCACAGGAGCTCCTCAGGAATTCCCTCAGAGCCCACCTGCCACCACCGCCTTCCAGGGAGCCTCTCAACCCCCACTCCTCCCGCTCTTGAGGGCGATTGGCTGGGTCGCATGGGCAGAGCCAAAAAAGTCCCCCAATGAGCAGCTCCGTGGTCTGAAAGGGCGGGGAAACAGCCCAATGAGCATCACCGCAGAGGAGCCAATCAGCTGGCAGCTGGAAGTTTGCTGGGGCTGCTGTGAGCCAATCAGCCGGCAGCTGGAAGTTTGCTGGGGCCCCTTGGGCTGTGGCTCTCAACACTCCACCACTGAGAGGTCACCGTGGAGCTCTTCTCACACAGAGCTGGTCACACGACACAGGCGCAACACCCAGGCTGGGCGAGCCCTCTCCTCGTGCTGGCAGCCGGCCGTCCTGCTCGTCCAACAGCCATAGTGAGCACCTGGTGGCCCTCCAGGCTGCAGGCCAGTGGCTGTTTTAGTAATGAACCGCGAGCCACCTTTGGGGAGGTTAAAGATGGAGCCGTGTTAGCTCCACGCAGAGGGAGACCTAAGAGAGGAGAAGGTCCTCCTGGGCTGGACTCTCTGTTCCCAAGCCCTGAATCCCCCAGGTGCCAGGAGAACAAGGGAGCTCCTGGGCTGGGCGAGGGCCGGGCGACCTGGAGACCACAACTGGGAACAGAGGCTGCCCAGAATGGGCTCGCTAGTGCAGGAGGGCGCCCGGCTCTGCCTCGCGTGTCCCAGGAACACTGATGCTCCCGAGGGGAAGTTATAGGGTCGTGATTTTAAGAAAGAAATTGCACCAAGTATAGGACCCAGCTCTAATTCCCCGAAAGGAAGTGTGAGCCGAGGGAAGAGGCCCAGGGAGATGGGCACACCCCGGACACCCATCTGGCCAGGACTCCAGGGCAGCTGAGGATGGGGACTAGGAAAGGCCTGGGAACTGATCCAGAGAAGCCCTGTCCAGCCCAGACTCCTGCTGCCTGGGAGAAGTAAGAAGTGGGCAGCCTCCAAGTGCCCCCTAGCTTAGGTCCCCCAACCTGGAGACCCTGGTGGGAGCCACAGGTACCTGCCCACCAGGAGCAGGTGGGCACTGCGACTGCTATGCTGTGAGAGCCTGGCCACCCGCCGTCCAGCATGGCTGGGGTCCTCCCTCTAGACTCCAGGGAAGGGTCTGACCTGGGTTTGCAAAGGGCCTTATGAGCTGAGAGACCCACGGTCCTGAGGGCACAGCCACCCGCCTCCTGCTCAGGGGACACAGAGGTGCCCACGGTCCCCGGCAGCAGAAGACCCAGCCTAAGGCAAAGGGCTCCGTACTTGGGAGCCCACAGCTTGAGTGGCCTGTCTTAACAGCAGCACTGATGTCCACCTGAGAGTGCCAAGGACAGCAGGCCAGCCAGGCTCACCAGGCCAAAGTGCAGGCGAGATGGGCCCAGGGCTCCTGCGCTGGTCCTGCACCTGGTGGGTGTGCAGCTGGGCCAGGCCAGTGGTCAGGAAATGCCCTGAAGGCCATGGCCACCCAGGGGCCATGCCAGCCTGGGACCTGCTGCCCGCCCTCCCTCCATCTCAGGACCACACTCCCAGCTGCTGGGGTCTAAGCATCACCTCAGGGCCCCTCGTTGGGAGCTCCTGGACACACTTGGGTGACCTGCTTCCACAGTGCCCTGAGCTGAAGTCCTTCCCACCTGTGTCCACGTGGCCCTGGACAGATCCCACTTGGACAGTCCTAGGGAGGTCAGCCTCAGGGCCCGAGGAAGGGCGTCTCTAGTCCTGCCCAAAGGGAGCTTCAAAACAGCGGGCCTGACACCCTGGGAGGGCCGCCCGGGCAGCCGCAGCTGACCCTGGCCGTCCCCAGCCTCGAAGCAGGCTGCTGGGGCCACTCTGGGGTGAGACCCCCCTACTTGGCCATGGAAGAGTTCTCCATCCGGCTGCAGACTGTGGATCCCCAGGATACGCTGGGGGACAGACTGACCAGAGTCCCCTGCCCCTCCCAGCTAGGTGCTGTGCCAGGAGACAGCAGGAGACCCAGGGGACATGGGGCTTATCAAAGGAGGAGGTCAATGGCACCAGGGGTCTCAGCCAAGCCAACCAAGGTGAGGCCTGCATAGCCTTCCTGGAGCCAGCACCCAGGACAGTGAGGGCCTGCCTGGAGACGTCCTTCCCCCACTAGGGCCACTGCAAGCAAGGCCTGACCAGCAGGTCACAGCCAATTCTCCCAGGCTTCTCGCCACATCAGGAGACTCGAGCTCCGCAGTAGCCGCAGGGGCAAGGGTGGCACAGCCTGAGGCCCTCCAAGGCACAGAGGGGAAGCCCGGGAGTGGACAGCTGAGCCAGCCCCAGACCACACACCCTGGCTGCCTCCCGCCACCAACTCCTGGACGCTAGAGGAGCCTGTCCCCAGCCTGCTGCCTGTGTCCCCGTCTGCACAGCTCCGTGCTGTGTCAGAGCTCAGACGTTCCCCGAGGGCACAGGCAAGGGGTGCAGGCTGCAGAATTCACGGTCACTGCCCGAGGGAAGCCAAGTTTGGAAAGCGGTTTGGCATCTTCTTGTGAAGGGAAACGCCGTCCACATGGCTCTCCTGACACCTACCTCGCGAACTTGGTTCTGTTCACAGGAGCAACCACAAGCCACGAGCCTCCTCTCAGCTCCAAGCCAGATGGCCAAGCGGAGCCAGCAGGACGCCCCCGGGGAGCAGCCAGACCTCGTGTGACAGCCTCAGAGACAGGGAGGGACGCCGACCACACACCTCCGTGGACCCCAAGGGCAGTGCTCCGGACAGAAGGCAGACCCCAAGGACATAGGTGTGTGGTTGTTTATGGGACAGGCTGGGAAGGTAAACCCTAGGAACAGGAAATCGGTGCGTCATCCTGGAGAAAAGGAGGACAACAACCCCATGTCCCTGAACTGCTCCTGTTCCCAAATCCCACCAAGTCACAGGAGCTGCAAGCGAGCTGGGCCAGTCAGACTCACGTCCCCTGGAAGGACCCTGGCTTTCCCACCAGTGCAGGGACGTCAGTGGAGAACACACAGGTCCTGGGGATGCTGGTCCTACAGGGGCAGGGCAGCTGAGCTGTCACCGCAGCCTAAACTATGAGCCCCTGCCGCAGTCTGGCTGGGCACAAATCACGAGCCACTGAAGCAGGAACAAACTTTATTTTTTAACTCCACCAGCAACTCCTCCCAAACACCACGCGGCTGGTCCAGGAACCAACCACGGAAATATATCCTCGGGAAATCCCTCCTCCTGCACTTCTCCAACCAATGGGAACTCCCGGGGAATCCCGGGGAATCCCCAGGAGAACTCCAAAGTAGCAGCCGAGGCGGATAGTAATGCCTCGCCTGTCAATCAATACTGTTGGCAAAATGCCAGGGGCCAAACAGACTCGGCCATGGCTCTCAGCAAGCCCCTCTGTGGGAATGGGCCAGTCAGAGCTCAGGGCTGCGGGAAGGGCCCTCAAACAGCCCCTCAGGCAAAGCAGCAGGGGACAGGCGCTATCTTCTGGCAAGCACTGGGGCCCATGTGACACAGAAATGTGCCTGTCCACACAGCGCCCCTGGGCTCCGGGGGTAGCGTGCGTCCACCTTCACCCCCTGACCGTGCCTGCAAACGTTCCTCGATGACCCAACTGCTTCATGGGGTGTGCATGCCAGAAGCAGCCACCAGAAGCAGGCCCAGGGTGGACACGGACCCTCCCCCACAGATCCGTGTCAAGGAGGGGCGGGAGGACAGAGGATGGGTCACCCGCACCCCTCGCGCCTGGGCCCCGGGCACAGGCGCAGCCTAGATTGTCACAGAAGCAGCTCAGCCCCCAGCCTAGCCCAGCGCCCGTCCTGGAGCCTTCGTAGCCCGGGCACGCGGGACTGCCCACCCAGAAGGCAGGCGTCCTACACGGAGCCAGGAGGTCGGCTCTCGCGCAGCTTCCCACAAGCCGCTAGTTGGGTTTTGTGGCCTTGCCCTGTGACGGAGGCCCCTCGGAAGCCTCCAGTCCCCAGTGCTTCCCTCCTGTGGTCACAGAAGGACCTGAGGTCTGTTCCCGTCAGAGACCAGAGAAGCACAGCGTGACGGCGCCTGTGCCGGAGGAGCCACGCCGAGTGTGTCCGCGTGTGTGTCCGTGTGTGTCTATGTGTCTGTGTGTGTGTCCATGTGTGTGTCCGTGTGTGTGTGTCCACGTGTGTGACCATGTATATATCTGTGTGTCTACGTGCGTGTCTGTGTGTATCTGTGTGTGTCTACGTGTATCTGTGATACCGATCTTTGTGTGTTCATCTATGTGTACATTTGTGTCTCTGTGTGTCTGTATGTTTGTGTGTCTATGTATTAATGTGTGTCTATGTGTATATGTGTCTCTGTGTCTAGGTATATCTATGTGTGTGTGTCTATGTGTGTGTCTGTGTGACTATTTGTGTGCCCACGTGTGTATACCCATGTATATCTGTGTATGTCTATGTATGTGGTATGTGTATCTCTGTATGTGCATCTATGTGTCTGTTGTCTGTGTGTATCTATGTGTGTGTATCTGTGTATTTGTGTGTCTATGTGTCCATCTATCTCTGGGTGTCTATCTACAAGTGTTTGTGTCTGTCTGTCTGTCCGTGTGTCTGTTTGGGTCTCTACCATGAGGGCTTCCTCTGGACCAGGTACAGGGCCAGGACCTTCTGATGCCCATGCTTGACCAGCTCCAGGAGAGGCCCTTATGGTGCCCCTGCCTTCCTGGGCTTAGGTGTGGGCACCCACTGCCCTACCCGGTTGGTCCTCAGGTCCTGGCTGGACTGGTCACCTGGGCAGTGTCTTTTCCCTGAACTCAGGAGCACATGAAGCCCTCTCCACATGGTCAGAGAATGACTGTGAAGTCCAAGGAAGTGGAGGAGGAATCCCAAGTCCACCCAAGCCTCCCTTGAGGCCGACCATGGACAATGCGTCTGAAACGTGAGCCAAAAGACACTTCCTCTGTCAGGGGGTTCTTGTGGGTGTTTCAGACACAGCAAAGGGCTGACTCGCACCCAATTCAGCCACTTCACATGGTATAATGTGTCAAAATGTCACTCTCTCCCCATAAACATGCACAAGTATTAAATCAATTTTTAAAATTAAAGATAATTAGATCTTAAATAGTCTTCTCATCAATGACGGTGATCGCTGAGCCCAGCGAGATCTTGTTTTCAACATACTAATAGAGATCGTGTCAATCCCATCCTCTGCCCAGAGCTAACGTCCCAGGAGTCGGGTGAGGTGGATTCAGACCAAGAGCCAGAGCTTGCCATCCCTGGAAGAACATGAGCGGCCGGTGTCAGAGGTCAGGGTCATGGTGGGAGTCCAGGCAACTGGACTCTGACACCGGCTGCTTAGGAAGTGTCAGAGCAGGGTGTCACCACAGCACAGGACACCAACGTCTGGCAGCGCCACAGACCCAGGGCCTGCTAGAATCCACCTGGAAGCTCAGAAGCGCTGCGCACCATGATGAGAAGAGCTGTTTCAACCCCTCTCTGACCTGTCAGGAGGGCGGGGCAACCCTGGAAGCCAGGCTGCCCCAAGGGAACTCTGGTGGTGACTGCAGGAGCGCAGCCCCTCCTGGGGCACAGGAGCAGCAGAGGAGACCTGGGGGAGGCACCGTGGAGACACCTGTGTGCGCACACGAGCTCACCTGATGTCGCAGGCTGACACACATGCACCAGGGACGAGGTTTTAAGAGTATGTCATTGCAGAGGAAAGAGGAAAGGCCAGCCTGTCCAGTGAGCCTGTCCAGGGGAAGCAGGTTGACACCTAACAGAGGGAGGGAGAGAACGGATTCTACCTCAGTTCACATAAAAACCAGTTCCAGATGGACCCCGGGCTCAATGGTAAGGTAGGCGTTCCCAAGGCTTTAAAAGTCAACCCAGGAGGACGCACTGTGACCACGGGCTGAGGAGCGATTTCTCAAACGAAACCTCAGAAGTGCAGACACTAAGGGAGACAGTGACAGATTCTGTGGAACGCAGAGGCCACCAACCAGGAGAAGGGACTGGTGACACATTCTGCCAACAATGGACTGGTGTCTGGGACGTCAACGAGAAACGGACGAGCCCCGAAGGTGAAGAGGAGCAAAGACTTGGACACGGATGAGGAGTGAACCGTGGATCAGGAAGCTCCCAGCCTTGGGGTGGACCTAAGTTGAAACCACACGGAAAACATCTCGCAAACTGACCACGGTCTGAAAAGACCCAGCACTGTGCAGACGTGAGGGGACGGACCAGAGACCACAGATGGGTCTGGACCGATTCAGAAGACAATGTGTGAGGCTGAGGGATGTGGGGACATGTGTCCTGTATCACTGGAACGCTGGGGACTGTGTTTCCAGCATTGTCCCATGGCCCCCGTGGAAAAAGACAAAACACGGGTGACACAATAGGGGAGGTCACAGCTCCAGCCTGTCCAGTCACCTG
>NC_135308.1:165880914-165959275 GCF_048772815.1 Callospermophilus lateralis
GAGCAGCCGCAGGCACAGAGGAGACGGAGCCTGAGGCAAGTGGCAGAAGACCCCGACCATGGTCCAGCCGGGCCCAGCTCTGCACTGACCGCAGCCCTCTGTAAGCCTGCAGGGGGCAGGAGCTGCCGTCTTCTCCCAGTGGATGGCCTGGGCTGATCCGAGAGACAAAGGACCCATGACACAGAGGCACAGGGCAGCGGGGCCGCCCAGGAGCCAGGCCCAGGGAGGACACAGCAGGGCGGGTACCTGGCGTCCGTCCAGTCTGGGGTGGCCGTTTCACAAAGCAAGCAACACTGGCAATTGTCTGGCCCTTCACCTGGTCCCTAGTCTACCTCTCTGTCTGAAGCAGGAAGGGCGGGAAGCCCCTGGGCCCCTCAAGGGCCTTCCTTCTGGACGGGGAGAGCTTCTCCTGGATTATCACCGTGACAAGCGAAAGCCTCGCGCTTCTCTCCACGAGCTCTCGGTTTGGTCGCTGCGAGTTCAGTTTCTTCCTTTGACACAGACTATTTACACTTCCTGGCTCTGTCTCAGGAGAGTTTTGGTAATCTGCTTTTCAAAGAACCTGTCCACTGCGCTGGGCTGTGAAGTCCCCCAGGAGACCTGCCTCCTGCGTCCCTCACCGCCCCGTTCTTGTTGTTGGAATTGTTCTCGCTTCTTTCCCCTTGATCAGTCTCCCCAGGACCCTGTACTACGCCCAGCCCTTTGTAAAGGAAGGCTGCTTCCTCATGCTCCTGCCCTCCCTCCCCTCCCCTGCGCTCCCCTCCCTCCCCTGCGCTCCCCCCCTCTCCCTGCACTCCCCTCCCTGTGCTCCCCTCTCCTGCCCTCTCCTCCTCTCCCCTTCCCACCTGTGCCCTCTCCTCCCTTCCCTCAGTCACATCCCCTCCCCTTCCCTCCCTTGCCCTCCCCTCCCTCCCCCTTCCCTCTCCTGACCTCCCCACCCCTCTCCTGCCCTCCCTTCCCCTCCCTTCCCCTCCCCTCCCCTCCCTCCCCTTCCCTCTCCTGACCTCCCTCCCCTCCCCTTCCCTTCCTGACCTCCCCTCCCCTCCCCTCCCCACCCCTCTCCTGCCCTCCCTTCTCCTCTCTCCCCTCCCCTCCCCTCCCCTTCCCACCTGTGCCCTCTCCTCCCTTCCCTCGGTCACATCCCCTCCCCTCCCCTCCCTTGCCCTCTCCTCCCCTCCCCTCCCCCTCCCCTCCTCTCCCCTCCCCTCCCCACTTCTCTCCTCACCTCAAGCAGCTGTTCGGAGCAGGAAAGCCCCCCAGGCACCTTTCTACCTGCACTCCGCGTGCATTGATATGTTGTGATTTGGATATTATTCAGAACTCCAAAAAGAGTTAACTATTTTCTGGTTCTTCCTCGGTCCGCGCTTATTTAGACGTGTGTTTATTAATCCACAGACGCTCGGTGGTTTCCTAGTAACTTATTGCCGCCACTGTACTTTGGAGTTCTCTACGTCTGTTTCTGCCCGTCGGGTGGTCGGTCTCCGTGTGTGTCCCGTGACCCCACCCTCCTGCCACGGTCACGTCAGTAGGTGGACCTGGTGCTCAGGCTTCGGGCATTCCTACGGGTGCTTGGTCTCAGGGTGACCTACCAGTTCCTGAAGAGGGTCCCGCATTCTCCAGCCACTACCGCAGATCACCTCTTCCTTGCTGTAGTGCTGTTGGGTGCACACGGGAGCCCCCCGTCTTGGCGTTGTGAAACGTCACTCTCCACCCTGGACGCCCCTGGCCCCAGGCTGCCTTGGCATCCGTGGGGAGCAACGGCTTCCCAGCTTGATGGGTGCAGGCGCGACACACCTCGGCCCCGCTGGACTTGCTGCTGGTGGTGTGGTCTGGGTTAAAGGGCTTCTTCTGAGGACGCCACACCACTGGGCCCTGTCTGTCCTGCAGTCTGACGATCTCGGCCTCCCGTGCAGCGGTCAGGCCACTTACCTGGAGGGTGTTACCTGGAGGGGTGTTCCCTGGAGGGGTGCTCCCTGTACGGCTGCTTTTAAGCCCATTGCTGGTATTTACTTGCTTGTGCGGCTGTTGACCGTTTTTCCTGGCTCTCTCGGGTTGGCCGAGCACATCCCCCACCCACACACCTCCTAAGTCACCCTGCAGCTGGGCTCTCTGTGTCTTCAGTTCTCTCTTAGAGCATCTCTCTTCAATGAATCGACAGCCACCTGACAGCGAACCAGCACGTGGCGTGTGGCGACTGCAACTGAGGGACTGGGTCTTCAGCATCATCCGACTCCACTTGGCTGCTGGTGGTCACTGGTGGTCACCATTGGGTGGCTTCAGAGGTCACAGCAGTCTGTCTTCCCAGAATCTGCCTTTGGGACAGCGTATGCGTAACCTGACCACAGCGAGACCCGTCCTCCCTTTCAGCCCTTGTGCTCACGTGGCCAGGTGCCCAGTCCTCCTCTAGCATCATCCTCCCTGGTCATCTGAGTAGCCAAGGCCAGGGCCGAGGCTGTGAGGGGCGGCCACCGCTCAGGGCTCTTCTTGGTTCCCACACACCCACCCTCTGGCTGACCTTTGCCGGCCAGGCAGGTCCACACCCACCTGTGGTCACTCCCTGCGGTCTGGGTCCACCCCCAAGGAGGCGACACACATCTCCACGTGCCGAGGGAGGCTCGGCGGCATCATCCACAGAAGGGAGATCGTCCGACTCTGAGAACTGAAGAAGCAAAGTAAACACACGAGGCCAACCTCTGGCCTGGATGGTCTCCTCCCCCAGGAGCCTCATCTCACAGACGAGACGGGCATGTTTCTCTCAGAGGAAGAAGAAGCTCTGCGGCTGAGTTGACCTCTCTCCCACTCTGAACCGCAGCCTCCACGCTCCGAACAGGGCTGGCGGCCTCCCAGCCCTGGCCTCGGGAGGTCAGTCTCCTGGGTGGGAAGGGGGCGTGCGGGGACACACAGGGTCCACACGGTGTTCCCTGAGGAAGGGGGATCTCCAGGGCCAGCTTCTGCTGCCCTCGAGATGGGTCCAGGGGCCTCGAGGTCAGCCTGGTGCAGGACGGAGCACCGCTCTGCCGAGCTGGCATGAAGGTGGACGTGAGGCAGGCCTCCAGGTGCCCACGCCAAGGCTCTGCTGGTGAGAGGCGCCGTCGGCCATGAGGACCAAGGGGGCGTCACGGCCCAGCCATGTCCAGGCACACAGACCTGGCACAGCTCAGCGCCTGCCCCCTGTGGCACCAGGAATGCTCCGTGTGCAGATGGCGGCCAGGACCAGCAGGAGCAGAGGGCCGCGTGGACCCAGGATCAGAGGGTGGCAGAGCTGCTGGCACGTCTCTGCTCCCGGCCCGGCACTGGGCGTGGGCAGCCCGCCCAAGCCCAGGCTCCCGGTCAGAGAGGGCCACAGGGTCGGACGGGGGCCCACCAAGTCCAGCCGTGAGCCATCATGTGAAGCCCCGCTGACGGCCCTGAGAGTGCCCCCTCCAAACCACATGCCAAGCTCAGCGGCCTTCAGACGGCGTTGGGGAGGGAGGCCTGTAACCAGGAGGAGGCCCTGAGGGCCGCCTCCTTCACAAAGAGGCTTGAAAAGCAGCGCCCCTCTGACCCTCTCCCCCTCCGCGTTCCACCTGCAAGGACAGGGTGCTTCCCCGGCTAGAGACCCAGCAGCAGGAACCGTCCTGGAACAGATCCCAGGCCCCCAGACTCCAAACCCGCCACACCTTGACCTTGGACCTACAGCCCCAGGACTGTGAGGAGCAAATTCTTGTTCTTCATAGACTTCCCAGACTCAGGCGTGCTCTTACAGCAGCACGCAGTAGACTGATCCGGGCTACATTCACAGCTGGACCCATCTTCACACCAAGTAGGCTGAAGGCATCCAGGCGAGCCTCACTGAGGGGCAGGGGGCAGATGGTGGCAAAGCTGGGAGGGTTGCCGTGTGCTGACACCCAGGTGGCCTCCAGGGGGGCGGATGTGCACACTTCCTCGGCTCTAGAGGCAGATACACGTGCGGTTCTGAGAACACCTCCCCAAATGTCGATCTGTTTACAACCTGGACCTGGAGACATTAATTGAAAGGCCATCACACTGTTCACTCCTGGCTGGCACCTTGATCCATGGAGCTTTAGCCTGGAGCAGGAATTTCATTGCTGCATAACAACATCTTTAAAATGGCGTTTTTCATGGACGCACTTGACGGGAGCTGCGAAACTTGTCCAGGCACAATTATCCTGCCAGAGGCGCGGTGAGGGCGTTGTGAAGTCAGGAAGCAGCTGTTTTCTATGTTGCTATTTTCATTTCTCTAAATAAATGTTTACATATCTTATAAAGCCCTATCCCATGCAAATATTCATGCTTTTAGCCGCAGAAGATAAACCACCAGGATCCAGGACAAGCCAATGGGTGTCGGGTCATTGCCAGGTCAGGTCGAGGAGCTGTGACCCACTGGGCACCTCCCTCCTGCTCCAGCACAGCTGGACTCTGGGAAGGACCTCTTCCCACAGGGAAGCCAGACGTCTAGGGGCTTGGCCGTGGAGGGAAGAGTCCTCAAATGCATCTGGACCCAGCGGAAGGAACCCAGGTGCCCTCTCAACACCCTGCAACAACTGAAAGTGATTTTAACTTGATCTCAGTGGAATTCGACCTTTACGGGGTCTTGCAAATGTAGATACGGGAGCCGGGTTATTCTTGGAGTCTTGAGACGTGTTCAAATCTTCTGTGTGGCGGCTACTGTCTCTTTTTCCTCAAGGAATTTTCTACTGTCCATGTTATAGGACCTGGGATTATTGTCATCATCACCATCATCACCATCATCACCACCATCACCCACCATCATCACCATTATCATGATGATAATAATGATGATCATGGGATGATGATCACTACAGCATGCACCATGATCATCATCACCACCATCATTACCTTGGTCATCATCACTCACCATCATCACCATGTCATCATCACCACCATCATTACCATGGTCATCATCATCACATCATCACCACCATCATCACCACATCATCATCACCACCACATCATCATGCATCATGTCATCATCACCACCTCATCACCATGGTCATCATCATCACCATCATCACCATCATCACCACCCATCATCACCACCATCATCACCACCATCATCACCATGGTCATCATCACCGCCATCATCACCTCATCAACATGGTCATCATCACCACCATCATCACCACCATCATCATCACCATCATTAACATGGTCATCATCATCACCATCATCACCACCATCACCACCATCATCACCAACCATCATCACCACCATCATTACCATGGTCATCATATCATCACCTCATCTACATAGTCATATCACCACCATCATTACCATGTCATCATATATCATATAATAATACATCACCACCACATCATCATGTCATGCATCATCACCATCATCACCACCATCATCACACATCCATCACCACCATCAACCACCACCATCACCATGATCATCATCACCACCATCATCACCACCACCATCATCATCATCATCACCTCATTAACTAGGTCATCATCACCACCATCATCACCACCATCATCACCATGGTCATCATCACCACCATCATCACCACCATCATCAACATGGTCATCATCACCACCATCATCACCACCATCATCATCACCACCATCATTACCATGGTCATCATCATCACCATCATCACCACCATCACCACCATCATCACCACCATCATCACCACCATCATCACCACCATCATCACCACCATCATTACCATGGTCATCATCATCACCATCATCACCTTCATCATCATCACCACCATCATCACCATGGTCATCATCACCACCATCATCACCATCATCACCTTCATCTTCATCACCATCACCACCATCATCACCACCATCATTGTATCACCATCATCACCACCATCATCACCACCATCATTACTATGGTCATCATTATCACCATCATCACCATCATCACCACCATCATCACCACCATCATCACCACCATCATCACCATGATTATCATCACCATCATCATCACCACCATCATTACCATGGTCATCATCACCACCATCATCACCATCATCATTACCATGGTCATCATCACCACCATCATCACCACCATCATCACCATGGTCATCATCACCACCATCATCACCACCATCATTACCATGGTCATCATCACCACCATCATCACCATCATCACCATCATCACCTTCATCATCATCACCATCACCACCATCATCACCACCATCATTGTATCACCATCATCACCATCATCATCATCACCACCATCATCACCATCATCACCATCATCATCACCACCATCACCACCATCATCACCACCATCATGTGTATCACCATCATCACCACCATCATCACCATCATTACCATGGTCATCATCACCACCATCATCACCATCATCACCATGATCATCATCACCACCATCATCACCATAGTCATCATCACCACCATCATTACCATGGTCATCATCATCACCATCATCACCACCATCATCACCACCAATCATCACCACCATCATCACCATGGTCATCATCACCACCATCATCACCACCATCATTACCATGGTCATCATCACCACCATCATCACCATCATCATCACCACCATCATCACCATCATCACCATCATCATCACCACCATCACCACCATCATTACCACCATCGTGTGTATCACCATCATCACCACCATCATCACCATCATCATCATCATCATCATTACCACCATCATCACCATCATCACCATGGTCATCATCATCACCATTATCACCAACATCATCATGACAATCATCATCACCTTCATCATTACCATCACCATCACTTCCATCATAATCATCATCACCACCATCCTCATCACCATCATCTCCATCACCATCATCACCTTCTCCCCGTCAACCTCATCACCATTAGCATCATCATCAGCACTTGCTGGTCACCACTGCCATAGTCACCATCACCCCATCCCGCCTTCACCATTAGCACCATCAACACCTTCATCATCATCCTCTTCGCCATCAAAGGCAGTAACAGCAGTAATGTTCACCTGACTGGAGATCTTGCCCAGACCTTTCTCACAAGATGTCATTGAACCTGCCTGAGGCATGGCTAGGATGGTGGAGAATAAGGACCAGTGGCATTCGGGAGGTAGCTAGTACACAGTAGACTCATGGAAGTCACCAAGGTAGTGTCACTGAGGTGGCTCCAGCAGGGAACCCGCTAGCTCTCTTACCTGAAGCTGTGAGGGGTCGGGGCAGGCGAGGAATCGTGGGCCCCTGGCCCCTCCAGTCCCCTTCCTGTGCCTTGAGTCCCCCGTTTCCAGCTGCTTTGATCTCACCCTGCACCTACTGAGGTCCCCGGAGGCGCTGGGTGTGGAGGCCAGAGGCTGTGTCCATCTGGCTAAGACACCTTGGCTGGGAGGCTCTTAAATGCCTTTGATCCGCTGGGCCATGAAGTTTTGTTAGAGGTCCCTCAAGCCTGGGGATCCTGGGTGTGAAATTATGAAAGAAAAAAAATTTTCTTCTGCCAGTTTCTCCCTTATTAAAAACACACACATTCTGCTGCTAATTTATTCACTAGACATGGACGGCGCACTGCGGACACACTGTGCTGCCCGTGGGCTCTGCTCACCCGGTCAGGAGCTCCTGCGTCCAGAGACCCGAGCTGGAGGCATCTGGAAGCCCAACTTCGCACGGCCACTGTGCCCCCGCTGACGAGCAGGGGTCTATGGGGCCGGAGAGTGCGCCATCCCTGTGCCCCATCGTGTGCAGCCTCACCCCGGCTCCAGAGCTCCACCCGGGAGCTCCCCTGGTCTCCAAAACCTGTGCCCTCTCCATCTGGCACCGCCAGCCTCCGAGACTGGGGAGAAGGCAAGGTACTGTCCACCGGAGGGGTTGCCGTTTGTTGGTGAAACAAGACACCCATGCATAAGACCTTGACCACCACAGAGCGCATGGGGGGTGTCGGGGAGGCCGTGAGCTGCTGCTGACCGGTGGCAGTGGTCACGCCTGCCATCTGTTATTTTGCCTGAGCACCCGCTCAGCTCCGGCTCCCCAGCTCAGGAGACGGCAAGGCCAGCCTCTCCTCTGCCTGTGCTCCACACGGCCCTCAGCTCACCTTCCTGCCAACACCCAGGGACCCCATGGCCTTAACACTGGCCTCCATCTTCAGCATCGCAGAGAGTGAGCCCGTGAAGAAATAAAAGCAAGACCAGGGGTCCTGGAAGGACTCGGCTGCTCCCCAGGTCCCAGCGTCCTCGTGGGACAGTAGAGCCCACTGGGCCAGTGCTGGGCAGGGGCAGTAAGGGTATTCCTGCCCACTGAGGCACTGGGGAGCACTGAGCCTCCTCGCCTGCATCTCTTGTGACTTGGCAGTGACCATAAAGGCCACAAGTTGACCAGGAGGAAGCCTGACGTGACACTCCCACTGGGGCCAGTGGCCCTGTGTACGGTCTGGCTCTGCCATGTCCCCCAAAGCTCCTGTGTTGAAGGCAGGTGGTGCAGAGGTGGGACTTCGGGGCGAAGACCAGATCATGAGGCTCCAGCCTCAGCTGTGGACCAACCCACTGACAGCTGGATGGACTCCCGGGAGGCGGGCCCTAGGTGGAGGAGGCCGTCCTTGGGCTGTGCCCTGGGAGGGACTGTCCTCCCCCAGGCTCTTCTGACTCTGTTTCCTGGATGCTGTGAGCTGACCTCTCTTCCCTCACACCCTTCCGCCATGAATGCTTCTGCCTTGGATCTACTGACTCCTCTGAAAATCTGAGCCAAAATAAATAGTCCCCTAAACTGTTCCTTCAGGTATTGGCCACAGAGAGGAAAGCTGCCTAACCTACCTGGAAGTCAGCCTCCCGCGACTCCCCGTGAGCAGGACTCTGTACCTGGTGGGGCTGCCACCCTCCACCAGCCTCACCCTCCCACGCTGAGCTCTGTGGGCCCAGGAAGGACAGGGGCTCCCAGCAGGGCAGTAGCCTCCGTCCTGGACCCACTGAATGAGCCCGAGGCATTCTCCCTCAGCAGGGGCAGGACGAACCCAGCCGGGCTGAGCTCCGGGACACTCTGGGGGTCTCTGTCCTGTCTGCACTGCCTGGGCAGCAGGTCTCCAGGGAGACTCCACCGGCCCCCGAGGTTGATCTCACCCCCAGGCTCCGAGGACCCTTGAGAAGGCCACGCTCCACACGGGTGTGTCTCCCTGTGCTGTCACTCAGGTGGGGACTGCTGCATGGACAGAGAGGAGCCTGCAGAGACTGCCTGGGAGCCCAGGAGTCGGCTGCTCCCTGGGCCTGCCCCGTGCTGGCCATTCTGAGGCATGGCTCCCCACTGGTGGCCTGGTGGAAGGGCCCAGGCGGCCCCATCTTGCCACCTTGGACTATTTGAGCACCTCTGTCTGTAAGGGCTGTGGTGCCGCACGCTCTGTGTCACTTATACTCATAAATCACTGCTCCCAGCGGGAAGACAGCTCTAAGAGCACCCGACCTGCCTCCCGGGGGAGGGGAGGAGGCCAGGGCCGCTGCCGACCCCCAGCTCCAGAGCCTGGGATCTTACCCTGCACCTGCTGGAGGTCCTGGAGGAAGTGGGAGTGGAGGCCAGGGGCGTGTGTCCGTCTGCCTTAGACCCCTTGGCTGAGGCTCCTAAGCGTCTTTGACCTGCTCGGCCAGGGTTTCATGTGGGAGCAGCTAGAGAAGTTCAGGAATGTTCTCCTGGGGCTCCAAGGAGCACCACCGAGGACCTGAGTCAGTCAGCCATCAGCTTCCTGCAGAGGCCTGGACCCCAGTTCCTCTGAACCCCGTTCCCGGGTGCGCCCACTCTGACCCCTGGAGCACCCACTCTGCCTCAGAGCCTGGAGCTGGCTCCTCCAGAGGCCAATGACCCGGACATTTGCCCGACAGGCTGCAGCTGTAGGACTGTTTGTGGTCCCTCTTGTCCCTCTCTAGAGCTCTGAGGTTCCCGAGACAGCCCTCACGGGCCTCACAGTCACAAGCAGAGGACAGAGGACTGGGGTTTCCTGAGTTGAGCCCTTGGCTCCGAGTCCTCCCAGCTGTCTGCCCTCTGAGCTGGAGTGCTCCCGGCGCTCCCTGGGCTCGCTGCCTAGGACACGCGGCCAGCCTGGTGGTGTCCCTTGCTCTGGGCACTCTGCGTCCTGGTGGCTGGTTGGTGGGCACATGATGGGGCCTCGCTCCTTCTGCTGGTTGGCCTCAGGGGCCACAGTGGCCACACCTGCCCCATCAGTAGGCCCACCACTCTGTTGAGGAGGAGCTGTGGGCCTCTCCAGCACCTGCCCACCCCTCCACACCTGCCCGGGCCCCCCGTCCTGCTCCGAGCTGCCCGGTCTCTCCATCCCACATCTGTGCACCTGCTCTGGGCGGAAGCCCCGGGAGGAAGGGTCAGGAGGCAGAGGCCCCCGCACGCTCAGGACGGCTTGGTCTGGACAGCACTCCGAATCCCCTTTGGTGGGCAGTTTCCCATGGCCACAGTCTCCCTGGCTTTAAGCAACACCCCGTCCCTCAGTTCTGTGGTCACAGGTCAGAAATGGGCCTCACTGAGCCAAAAGTAAGGCAGGGCCCCTGCCAGAGGCCCAGGGAGAACCCGCGCCCTTCCCCTGCCAGGCCCCGGGGCATCCACGTCCCTCTGAGCTCTCTGCTCGGCTCCCTCCCCTGACTCTCCTGCCCTCTGAGGATCCTGGGAAAGGAGCGGGGCCACCCGGGCACCCGGGTCGTCTCCCACCTCAGGACCCTCACCTTGTCCCTTAGCCATGACAGGAAACACTTTTCCATGACCCCAACACTGGACACGGTCATCTCTGGGGCTTCTGTTCAGCTGTCCGCAGGCGCTCAGGCTTATGACCATTTTGTAGCTGAACAGGGAGGCCAAGGCCGAGACGAGGAGGACTTCCCAGGGCCGTCCGCTGGCCAACGGCTGGGTTCCTCTCAGCCTGAGGTGGTCCCCTCCCCCATCCCTCCAGGACCGCCACCCACACACTCTCCTGGGAAAGCTTGGCCTGAGGTACAGAGGAAGGGGCCGGTCCTCTAGGGAGCGGGCAGCCGGCGGCCAGAGGCTGCAGCCTGAGGACGGGTCGGCAGGAAGGTGCCTGTGCTGGCTGCAGAGAGGGAGGTGCTTCCCAGAGCTTGGAGCAGGCTCCACACGAGGTGCCCGTGGTCTGCGTCGGGGAGAGATTTCTCAGCTGCAGGCCCCTTGGTGACCGCCCAACAAAGCTGAAAGGGGGCTCCTGTGCATGTGCCCTCTGCAGCCAGAGCCCCGCCAGCACCTCCACCCACTCCCCAGCCCTCCCGGCCCCTCCCTCCCAGAGACACCACCCTCCAGCTGCAAAGGCGGATGGGTCATCACGGCCCAAGCCTGGCCATGCATCAGCACCCATCACCAGCTGAATTCTGTGATGTTAGCTGATCCCGGGGGCAAAACCAGGGTCTCCTGGACCAGCCCCGTGTGGACGCTGCTGGAGATGTGCTTTTAAAATCCCCTGCTTTCCAGCAGAGCTTTGTCTAAGTGTGGCGTGACACCATGCGGTAGAGAGCCCCGAGGTCGATAAGCCACCAGGGAGTGTGGCGGGCAAGCAGGAACTAGCTCTGAGCCCAGTGCCCCCGTGGTGCCCAGATGGCTATGGTGCCCTCAGACGCACAGGCAGATGGAACTGTTGGTCAAGGCTGGTCTGAGACCCCGTGGAGGTGAAATGCTTCTCCGCTGCACTTAGTGAAGCTCCTCTGCCCATCTGAGGCTCCCGGCTGGCTGGGAAATTCCAGGTGGGTTAATGGCAGGAATAAAGCTCAATGCTGGGCAAAGCCCAAGGTGCCCAGCACCCCTGAAGCCAGGACTGTCCCCACGGGCAGGAGGGGTGGTCCATGACCCTCCTCAGGGGATGGACCTCAGTGAGGCCGGGCTCATGGCTGGGAAAGGAGCCAGGGCCGCACACCTGCCGCCGTTTACCTGCATCTTACTCTGGGAACTGGTGCTCAGATAGCGGTGCTGGGTGGGAGCCATGATTCTGGGTCTTTGTGAACTGGACCCCAAGAGCAGAGGCCCCCAGAACACCTGCAGCCTCCAGCAAGGCTCAGGGGGGAGCCCCGCCCTGGGGGACCACATGCTACCCTGGCCAGCCCCAGCCTCAAGGTCTACCCGTCAGGGCACATGCTGGCCTCAGAGGCTGAGTTCTGGGAGGCTGGGACACGAGGACCCCCTGCCTGCCCTGGGACCTCCTCTCCCCAGGCTCCCCACCTCTCCTGGAGCAGCCTCCCTCTGAGGCCAGGACCCAGGCACTGCCAGGAGGCACCACACGCTTTGTCAGCCCTGCAGTGCCCCGGGCTCTGGCTACCAGCCCTGTCACCAGCACCCCCGGCACTGGGGAAGAAGGTCTCCCAGGCATGACTGTCAGGTCAGAGTTGGACACGACGTGGGACTGTCCGCAGGGTGGAGCGGGGACGCCAGGACCTGGGAGACTTTCTGGCCACATAGAGCCAAAAGGAAGCACAGGGCAGAGGCTCCGTGGATGCCGAGGAGTGAAGGGGCCCACCTGTGGGGTCTCCTGGCCTCTCCCACCTCTGCTGCCCACCTGTGGGGTCTCCTGGCCTCTCCCACCTCTGCTGCCCACCTGTGGGGCCTCCTGGCCTCTCCCACCTCTGCCGGCCCACCTGTGGGGCCTCCTGGCCTCTCCCACCTCTGCCGGCCCACCTGTGGGGCCTCCTGGCCTCTCCCACCTCTGCTGCCCACCTGTGGGGTCTCCTGGCCTCTCCCACCTCTGCCAACCCACCTGTGGGGTCTCCTGGAGGAAGCAGAGGGCATGAAGTGGCAGATCCAGGTCATGCAGGGAGCACAGTGTGTCTCAGTGGGTCCCCAGGCACGGACGAAGAGCACAGATGGACATGGGCCTGTCTTCAGCTGTGACGCATGGGTGGGGCTGAGGTGGAAGGACGAGGAGACGGCCACAGGCTTGGGACTTGCCCAGTGCAGCCCTGAAGGCCACAGAGAGAAACCAGGACTCCACTCCGGTCAGCAGGAGCCCTGGGTGCGTCCAATGCTCAGGGACATCGTGGTGAGGCCTGGTCTGCAGGTAGGCCTCCTCTGCGATGTGAGAGGGGACAGAACAAAGGTTTGTCCAGAGAGGCCCTTGGCTTCAGAAGGAGAGAGGCCAGCAGTCTTTCCTGACCTGTCCTTCAGGTGGAAGTGAAGGGCACACAAGTTCCCAGCAGATGAACCAGGTCAGCGTGTGCAAGGTCAGACCTTTGCAAGAGGAAGGGTGTCCTGGTGGCTCTGGGCACCTGGGACTCCGCAGAGGCAGGAATAGCACCTGCCCCGAGGTGCAGGCCAGGAGAGGCCTGGGGCAGGCAGCACCGGGCTCCCCACAGCATGGTCTTTGGAGGGGCCAGGCAAAGTGCAGCTGGAGCCAGGCGCCAAGGAGCCCCAGGGCAGTCAGCGGCAGCTGCCCGTGTGGCACTGATTTGGCAGAATGGTGCCTGCCTGGCCCCGTGGAAGTTGCAGTGCTGGCCAGACCCTGCCCAGGCTCCTGGGCCAGGACACTGGCCAGGGCTTTAAGAGACCCTCTCCTGAGGAAGCGTGGGTGGGGACCTGAGCTGCAGGCCTGGCCAACATGGGCCTGCTCTGGACAGCCCGCTCCTCTGTCCCAACCTGTGAGCGCCTCCGACACCGCCACGGCCTAGACGGGAAGGGAGCTGCAGGCCCCGGAGGCGCTAACACCCAGCGACGTTTTCCATTAACATTTCCTATTTCTGCATCTTAAAGAGAGTGGAAGTTGATCCGGTTCAAGATCCTGCAGGGAAATTGGCTCATTTCGCTAACGTGTCTTAATAATGACAGTGACATCGAGGTTAATTGCCTAATCTGGGCTGCCACGGTGCAGGCTGTGAAGTCCCCACGCAATCTGTGCTGTAATTAGTGCCAGGCGTCCATGTTGGAACTGCTTCCACGGCCAGGAACAGGCAAAGTGATCTGGACATGGCAGTGGACCGTGGGTGCTCCCCGCGTGGCCAACAGCCCTGGAGCCTCTGGGTGGACCTGAGCTCACCTTCAGAGGCAAGGCCTTGAGGAATGACCGGGCAGGTTTGGGAATGTGGCCATTTCAGGGTCCCTAGGGGGTCAGCAGAGCTGCCTTGGAGCCCCGACCTCTCAGCTAGCATGGGCTCCGGCTGGCCGTCCTAACAGGAGGCCCCTCGAGACACCCATTGTGACTTCAGTCCAGCCAGCCTTCGCAGGTCAGAGGACCCAGGCCCGGCTGAAACCAGCCCCCTGGACCTCGCCCATCTTGTCTCCTGTTCCTCCCAGAGCAGGATGTCCACTCGCCCGCTGTGCCTACCGCACGGCAGCCCTGCCTTGTCCCCTCCCTGGGCAGTGACGTTCCTCTGAGCCTGCTGCTCCCCATGCCCAGCGACGAGTCCCAGGGCAGTGTCAGACAGTGGTCAGGACTGACCAGTGCAACCAGGCCAGACTCACCCCACCTGCCTCTAGTTCCCACTCGGCTAACCCCCCAGGGATTAATGAGCTGATTGGGTCAAGGCTCTTGAACCAATCTCTTCTCCTCTGAACCCTCCCGCATCGTCTCTCACGGGAGCTTCCGGGGGACACCTCATATCAAACCGCCACACCAGGGCAGGTGGCCAGAACCTGAGAGACAGGCCCTGAACCCTCACCCTGCCCCCGGGGGAAGGCCCTCTGCACCCTGTCCCCAGTGACAGGCACCTCACTTCCACCCAGACTGGCCCAACCCAGAACCAGGCAGAGCCGCATCCCCAAACCACTTCTGCTCTGTGCAGGGCTCAGCTGAACCTGGGCACAGCCCCGCTCCCCACGCGTGGCCTGCGAGGTCCAGCCCTTGGGTCCCACAGAGGAGGGCCGCAGCTCTGGGGCCCGCTGGGTGCAGCACTGTCCACCTGCCGGGCGGCTGCCCCGCACAGGGGTGGCACACCTCCCCAGGGCACACGCTCCCACGGGTGTCGGGACCCCACGGTGGGACCCTCCATTCTCACTGCACCAGAACCTGTCTCCACACACGGCACACCCTCGTCCCATGCAGGCCGTGACCTTGCGGTGCAGGGTGGAGGTGGCACACCACCACGCCCCACAGCCCTGCCCTGTCCAGCTCCTGCCCACAGCTCCTGGGCCAGCTCTCCATGGGACCCCTCGTCTTTCCCCCAGGGCACCTGCAAATGTGCCGGAGATTGGCGACACCCCCCGGGTGGCTGGGTGCAGCCAGCCTGGCCACCTGCTGACCCTCAAGCTGGGCCCAGACTGGGCAGACCCACCACAGGCCCTCTCTGTGACCCAGGATCTGGGGCCTGCTGTGCCTTACCCACCAGCCAGACCCCCCAGGGGATCCCACTCAGGAGCACCCTGGCCCTCCCGCACTGGGGCACAGGTCCCTGTGTCCTCCAGGGAGGAGTAGGCACCCAGGCGGGAGCTGGCCGCGCCCTCCGGCTCTTGCCTGGGACCCTGGGCAGCCCACCCTCCATCCTCTTAGCCAGGAGGTGCACAGACAGCCCACAGGTGCCAGTTATCCACCAGCATGGCACACGGGCACCAGTGGGTATGCAGGTGGCCTTCGGGCATGAAGGCTCTCTGGGTCTGTGAGTGACACTCCATTCTGTGGGGCCCCTGCTGTCTCCCCTGGGCTGACCACCTGGCAGCCATCCCTGGGCAGGCTCCCCATAGAAAGGCGGCCTTGGGGGAGGAAGGGAGACTCAGGTCAGAGAGGGGCCACGGCGTCTGCCAGCGCCGATGAGCATCGGAGCCCAGGTGTGAGCCTGTCGGCCAGCAGCAGGCTCCCAGGCCAGCAACCCTGAAGGCCCCGGCCTCCCCCAGCCTCTCTCGGAGACCCGAGGCCAGGTCGGGGGACACACACGGGGGAACCACGTGAGCCGAGTTTCGGGGTGGCCCAGGAAAGGCCCGTCTTCTTTCGCAGGTGAACTCCTGTTTGTTGATGAACCTCCCCTGCCCTCCACTTGCCTTTGCCAAAGCAGCCTCCTTGAACACCCTGTCCTCGTCACCAAGGTGCCTCTGCACTGTCACCAGCCTCATCAGCCTGGTGTGGGTCGGCCTTGAAAGGCCTCTGCCTCGTCCTCCTTCCCTCTTCAGGGCTGTCTGGGCCACTCGGGCCCCACAGCGTCACCAGCGTCACACGTGCAGTTTGGAGCTTACCGACGGCGCCACAGTGGCTGGGACCTGCGTGTGACCAGGGCTGCACCTCTGGGTCACTGGCCCATCCCTCCCGTTTCCTTCCTCACAGGGTCTCCGGTCTCCGTCTCACGGGTCCTGCGTGTCTGTACCCACGTCTGGGTCTGTACCCACGTCTGTCTCTCCCTGGCTGCAGGAGCTGCCTGTTCCTCGCGCTGGGTTTGCGCTGACTGAGCTGCGAGCCCAGGCGTGAGGTGGCCCGATGGTCTCCCTCTTGCTGAGGACACCCATTAGCCTGGGCCAGTTGTTCCTGAGGACAGACACACTCTTACTCCTTCCCAGACTGCACGTTGCTCTTCCTCTTGTTGTTGGTGCTGGCTGAGGTCCGCAGCAGGAGGCAGCACTGGGAGGCTGGGGGCGGGGGTCAGGGTGGGGGGGTCGAGGTCCGCAGCAGGAGGCAGCACTGGGAGGCTGGGGGCGGGGGGGTCGAGGTCTGCAGCAGGAGGCAGCACTGGGAGGCTGGGGGCGGGGGTCAGGGTGGGGGGGGTCCGAGGCCCGCAGCAGGAGGCAGCACTGGGAGGCTCGGGGGTCGCTGTAGCTTCCATTTTCCTGGACGTCTCTGTTCACTCATTAGCTGTGATGTTTGCTGGAGATTTTTATCAACATCTGCTACGGACTGAACTCTGTCACCCCAACTCACTGGCCCCCAATGGACTGAGGTCCCAGGTGTGTGGGCAGGGCTCACAGGAGGCCGCCGCAGCCTGCGCTGCCCCGTCCCCGGCTGCCTGTCTCTCTGTCTCCCCGACTGTCCGCCTCTCTGCCCGCCACCCCCTTCCTCACACGCACAGGAAGGGCCATGTGGGCACAGGGAGAAAGTGCTGCCCGTGGGCCAGGGTCGGGGCCCTCCCCAGGCACCAGGCCAGGGCACTCCATGGCCTGGGACTCCAGCCTACAGAACCACGGGTCATGCTCACCTGTCCTTCCGTCCAGCCGCCTCGGGGTGTCCTGACGCAGCCAGCCCAGCCCACTCAATGGCCCCCACCAGCTTAGGGGCGTTTCCTCTCACTCCCGTTCTGCTGAGGGGACTTTCTGCTTTAATCGTAAGTGGATGCTGGATTTGCTGGTTCTGCCTCAGCCGAGACAATGCTGTGATCCTGGCTGTGCGGTGACATTGGTGGTCATTGGCCAGTAAACCCCCTCTTAGACACAGTGCTGCCTGGTCCTTTGTACACGCCACACACCCTCACCCCGCGCTCCTCCACACAGGCACAGCTGACACTGACACAGAGACCACGCACACACAGGCGCTCACACCCACGCGGGGTCCTCCCCCCACTCCTGACCGAGCAGGCAGGCGCCGTGCGGGGGCCCAGCTGTGCCCGTTCTCCGGCTCCCCGGCCCCGCAGACCCAGGAAGCCCTTCTTTGGCTCTCACAGAACACCCCTCCTGTCCCAGTTGGAGGTACAGTGCCTTTGGGGCCATCACTCCTGCTCGGACCCCACGCTGGGCACAGAGGCCAGCAGGATGTCTGGACGCAGGCTGGCCCTGCCCTGCTCCTTACACTGGTCGTGTTTGCCCAAGAGCAGTAACAGCCGTAGGGTCGGGAGAGCAAGGCTGAACACTGAGAAGGGACGTCTCCGGGGTCTAGGCATGAGCTGCCACCTCCCTGCCCAGGCCTCCCAAGAGTCAGTTCTCGGGCTCTTCTGGTTTCTTCATCCATCGCCCACCTGCCTGTCCATCACACAGTGTGCCTGGGAAGGCCCTGGGGGTAGGACCCGGCCACAGAGCTGCCTCCTGGGCCTCCGTGGGAACCATGCGGCGTCCCAGCCTTAGCTGAGCTGAGTGTCACCCCTGCATGCAGCCCGCGGGCAGGCGCTGTTCAGAGACACGGGAAGAGGCTCCTGACCTGGGGAGCCGCGTCCTAGGGAAGGCTCGATGGCTCCTGCGTTGACGGAGACGGACACACAGCCTAGGATCTCGGAGCTCTCCCAGGTCGTATCCATGGCAACAGAAAAGAGCAAGCGGCGACGTCCGTCCTCAGCCAGCAGGAGATGGCCTGAAAAGCCACCGACTCCCCAGGGTCCAGGCCGCCTGGAGTCCCCCGGTGCCCGGGACTGTGGTGTTCAGACACACCTCTGCTGGTCTCCGTGACACACAGATGAGGTCAGAAATGGCTCCTGAGTGGACACCCGAGCCCAGTGCTGTCAGTGTGACCAGTGCCACCCTGCGAGCTCCTTGTTCCTAGGTGATCTGGAAGGTCCTGTCGGTGGGCCAACGCCGCAGGCCTCCTTCTGCAGACCCAGGAGTGACCGTGAGTCCTGTCGTCGGCACCTGCAGACGCCCGTCTTCACCGCGGCACACCTTCCCCGACCCACAGACACCATGTCGGGGCTGCGAATGAATTAAGGTTTGTTTGAGCCGTTTCAAGGCAGGGGGTGGCTTTTCTGGGAACTTGGTTGAAATTCCGCCAGTCGGAGCTGCTCAGGCCGTGCCGACCCCTGCCCGTTGGCTCCGACGGCCCTGGGTGCAAACCCAGCAGCCCGAGGTGGAGCAGGTGCCCCAGCCAAGCTGTCGGCCGCCTTTGTCCTGTGTCCCCCGAGGAGTCCTTCACACGGAACCCCTTTGGTTTGATCCTGTCAGTACGGGCGCAGGCTCCACTTAGTTGCTAGATCCAGCCTCCCTCAGCTGGTCACCCACGCTGGCCCCGTGTTCACTAAGAAGTGAGTCTCTTTCTCATTCCTGTAATTTCTAATTAATCTTCTCTATCCGGCTCATCACCTGTGCCCGATAAGCATCGACCCCTGCGCTGGTCGGGTGGATTATCTGCTCCACCTGCACAGGGCAGATCCCCATGGTGTGGCACTCGGGGCCAGCAGCCACCACTGGTGGGGACGGTCCCCAGGCGCTCCTCCTCGGGGACACAGGCAAAGTCTTGTCCTTCTTTTCACCCTCCTAAGTTTATGGCTGGGCAGACCCTGGAACCAAGGAGCATGAACAGAGGGCCAGCCGCTCCACTCCACAGGAAGCCACCCGGGAGGCCAACTGACCGCTGCGTGGGCGCCAGCTTACAGAGCGTCTCAGGAAGAGCACGTCACAGGGAAGCCTCTCAGGCCTCCGGAGCAGAGGCTGCGGGCCCACACTGCGGGGGCAGGCGGCAGGCCCTGTGCAGGCCCCTCTCTGGCTGTGGCCCTTCCTGCCACCAGGCCTCCCTAGGGTCCTGCCAAGCAGCCGCATGCCTGGTCAGCCTGCTCCGGGTGCCAAGGCCTGCGCTCCTCTTGAGGCAGGGGGCGGCCCAGGTCCCTTCCCTCCCACGCCCAAGCTCCTCGGCTCCACACTGGCCCACCTCCTCGGGATTGACTCCCCTGCTGGCTGGCCCAACTCAGTCCTCCCTGCCCTGGGGACACCCTTGCTGCCCTCTCCCCCACCACCCTGCGTTGTCCACCCTGACCATCTGGTCTCCCGCAGGCTCGTCCAGGAGGATGGAAGCTCCTTTGGTCTGAGCCTCCAGGGCTTCTTCCTGAGCTTGGTCCCACCTCCATCTCCTGCTGTCCCCGCAGCCCGACGAACAGAGCCCCGTGCCTGCCCCAGCAGCCTGCAGAGGTCAAGGCCCACTGTATGCTGGGTGGCCTTCCTGAATATGTAGCCTTGGGGGCCCGTGTGGGGAACCACGCCGGCCACAGGCCTGGGGCTGGGGAGGTGGGCACGGGGCCCAGGAGTGCAGGTCGGTGTCCTTGCCCGTGGAAGAGCTGGTGACTGGGGCTCAGAGGGACAAGCGCAGTTGGGACACCTGGAAATGCTGGGCCCCGGAGCCGGGGTGTGGGAGGTAGGGAACGTGAGTAGCAGATAACGAAGACCCCTTGTCCAGCTCCAAGGGTCACTGGCCCCTGGGGTGCTGGCCGTGAGAACAAAGCTGGCCTGGGGCCTGGCTCCAGGGCTGGCTATCTCAGCCCACCCTCCAGGGTCCGTCTCCAGCAGCCCAAGGGACAGGTGGGGCACCCCACATCACAGAGGTAGCTGGAGAGACCCAGGACCCCCTGTTCCCTTGTGGCTGACCACAGGGCTGTCCCCACCCACCCTCATCTCCACCCCATCCCTTGGCCGGAGCGTCACCCGGCCTCCTGCTGTCAGTGGGCCCTACCCTGCTCTCCCAGTTTCACGGGGTACGCCAGCAAGATGTGGCTACAGAAGAACTTCAGAACGACCCGTCTCCCCAAGAGGAAGAATTAATAGAATGCCAAATGGGAAGAAGCACTGAGAGTTTTGAATAAATGTAGAGACACGGTTATACGTACAAAATATTATCATTTGTCCAGCATAATTATTTTCTTGGAAACCATCGATGATTAATAAAGCTCATTATAAATATGCTCTTGTGCATCAAATTTCATCTCTCCAGTCTAATTAACATGCTAGGGAACGGCTCTTTTGGTGGGTAAAGACGTTTAAAATATATATTTCATGAAATCTGAGTTATTTGTCATAAACTCCAAGAGGAAAAAAATAAAATATGGAGAATGCTACCGTCGTTTCAGTACTTTATTACACGACTGTATTCAAATAAATTAGTTCTCTGGGTCTGCAAGCGCGTGCAGAAGTCGTGGGGTGCAGGACGCTGTCGTCCCCATGGGCCCGGGCACCTGCCCCCTCCCCATCGGCAGGCTCCGGCCAAGCAGTCCAGGGGACGCGGGATCCAGGGCCTGACACGGCCAGCCCTGTCCAGCTCATGTGCCAGGTCAGAACTCAGCAGCCCGGGGGTGGGGGCCAGGGACTGTCTGGGGTGCGAGGCCCACGGTGAGGGCTGTGCAGATAACCCAGACTGGAAGAGGGTGCCGCTGGGTGTGCGGAGGGACGGGCTTCTGGAACATGCCTCAGGCTAACTGCTGGGCCACTGGATTGACCCCTCAGTGTCTTGACTGGGTCCTGCCCTGGGAGAACGGAGGGAGGCCCACAGAGGGCCCACCCTGCTCACCACTGTCGCTCGGCTTGGGGGCCAATCAGAGTCCTGGTCTGTGGCAGCCACTGCTGACACCAAACACTCTCTCTCTCTCTCTCTCTCTCTCTCTCTCTCTCTCTCTCTCTCACACACACACACACACACACACACACACACACACACAGCCCCGCTGTGCCCAGGAGCACCCCCACCATGTGGCCAGGCCCAGTGCAGGATGCTCTCCCAGCTGTCCAGGGGCCAGAGTCCCACGCAGGCCTTGCCACGTGGGCAGGTGATGCAGAGGTGAGCGGTGGGGAGGTTCCAGGCAGCTCTGGGCACTGTTTCCCACTGAATAGAGACACCTGAGGATAGGTGGGGCCTGGCTGATGCTCTGCCTTCTGCATACGAGGACCTGTGCTGCTGCAGCGGACCTGTGCTGCTGCAGCCACCTTGAGCCCAGGAGGGGAGCTGGCCCACAGCAGAGGCCAGTACGCTGACGGTGGGTATGAACCCAGGAAACTGCAGGCTCTCGAGGGCTCCTGGGGGCCAGGCGAACCCACTGCAGCTGCCCTCCTCCAGGCCCCTGCTCCTCCAGGTGGGCCCATCCCTGTCTGGCCTGGGGACAAGCAGCCCGTGGCTGGCTGGTGCAGCCGGCAGCCCTGGGCTCCCCGTTGTGGCCGCCCTGGACCACGCCCTTGCTGGGACCCTAGCACCTGCCAGGCCACGGGCGACCCTGGTGGCAAGGACGCTGGGGACAGCCCTGGAGGGTAAACCAGGGCGCGTCCTGAGTGGGGCCGGGGCAGTGGGACCCCAGCAATGCGTGCAGCAGGGAGAGGGTGGTGCGGGTACCTGTGGGTGCGTGTGGAGTGAGAGCAGGCGGGTAGGCACGAGTGGGAGTGTGGGCACTGATGTGCAGGCTGCTCCAGACCCGGCAGAGGAGAGCCCCAGGATGCAGGTCGTCCTGGGCCATCGCTGAGACCCGCCCACACTGTGGGGGCACCTGCTTTATGCCAGGTCCTGGTCGTAGATGTCAGCCTCAGACAGAAAACACCCTCAGACACCCCAGGGTCAGGGACAGCCCCCCAGGACAGCCCCCAGGACAGCCCCCCAGGACAGCCCCCCAGGACAGTGCCCCAGGACAGCCCCCCCCAGGATGGCCCCCCCAGGACAGCCCCCCAGGACAGCCCCCCCCAGGACAGCCCCCCAGGACAGCCCCCCAGGACAGCCCCCAGGATAGCCCCAAGGACAGACCCCCAGGACAGCCCCCAGGACAGCCCCCAGGACAGCCCCCCAGGACGGCCCCCCCAGGACGGCCCCCCCAGGACAGCCCCCCAGGAAGGCCCCCCAGGACAGCCCCCCAGGACAGCCCCCCAGGACAGCCCCCAGGACAGCCCCCAGGACAGCCCCCCAGGACAGCCCCCCAGGACAGCCCCCCCAGGATGGCCCCCCAGGACAGCCCCCCAGGATGGCCCCCCCAGGACAGCCCCCCAGGAAGGCCCCCCAGGACAGCCCCCCAGGACAGCCCCCCCAGGACAGCCCCCCCAGGGCAGCCCCCCCAGGACAGTGCCCCAGGACAGCCCCCCAGGACAGCCCCCCAGGATAGTCCCCCAGGACAGCCCCCCCAGGACAGCCCCCAGGACAGCCCCTCCCGGCTGCCGATGCCCCTCACTGGCACATCTTCTGAAGCGAGAATCTTCCAGGGAAAATCCTTCCGTGGCCGTAGCATGGATTCGAGGCGCCTTTCAACCCTGGTTCTCAGCCGGGAGTCGGGTCCGCATCCGGACACCTGTCTGCCACCTGAACTTGTGTGTCAGCCGTTCTGCAGCTGCCACCTTGCCCAGGCCACGCCGGCCCAGGCCACACTCTTGCTTTTGGGAACCACATTCCCCAAGGGAGGGAGGCCAAGGGCGGCTGCTCCCCGTGACCAAGGGGGAGAAGAGCATCACCAGGCCTGTCCCCCATCCCAGCCAGCACCCGCAGGGCCAGGCAGATGTCCCTGGATGAGGACACCAGGGCCGAGTGCGGCTCCAGTATTCCGTGACGCCTGGACCTCAGGAGGCCTGCTGTACCCCCAAGGGCTCTTCAGAAATAGGGGTCGCAAGAGGGGGGCCTTGCTATACGCTGGGGACACGGACACCTGGGAGATGCAGAGTGGAGAGTGGCCTAGCTGGCGGGAAGATGTCTTTCCCATGAGGACAACACTGTCCCATCCAAGCTAAGGCCAAGCCAATGGCCTCTGCCCCACACAGAGGGACCAGGAAGTGGCAAGAGGAGGTGGGACTTTTGCCAAAAGACTGCGCCCCAGGGCACAGTCCGAGGGGACGGGGAAACTGCTGAGGAGAGACCCCACAAGTAGAGGGGACCACGCGAGGTCAGAGGGAGACCACGGCCCTCCCAAAGCACTGGGCAGACAAGACCGTCCATGAGAAGAGTCCACACAGCAGTGAGGGTCGCAGGGGACGCTACGAGGACAGGGCCACGGAGAGACCCAAGGAGACTCAGGGCACACGTATCGACTGCTTTTAAAGATAGTGTGCTAGAGTCTGTGACAGCCAAAGCCACTGCCACCAGGTTCCTGGACACACAGTCCTGCCGCCATGACCCACCTACAGGGAGAAGCAGGAAGACGGGGAGGCCGGGGGAGGAACCAGCACCATCACAGGGAAACCCCCCACACACGTGATGACATAAAGCACGGACGTCCCCAAACAGGACAGACCTGGTGACTCCCAGGGAGGAAGCACGAGGATCGAATGACCCCACCGCTGCTCGGCTGCCTGGAAACACAGAATTTCACCCAAGATGTTCGCAAGAGGAGGGACGTGATAGAAGCTCGGCATCGGGGAGACGGGCCACCCCTAGTCGACAGCAGTTCATAGGAACCCCTAAGCCGGGCCCAGGCAGTGGAGCTCCCAGGGATGTCTACAAGAGCATGCCCGTGACGGGAGGAGGGTGCCCCACACCCACAGAAGGCCAGGCCCAGGAGCTGGTACTGAGCAACCAAGCGCCCCTGAACAAGCCCACGGGACACGGCCCGAACCCCAATCAGAGGTGTAGATTAGAGACACCCCAGAAACAGACAGAGCTCCCCACAGCTGGAGCGAAAGCCGCCGGTCAGTCCTAGAGGAGAGAAGCCGGCTCCCTCGCAGCAGCTGTTTCTCACTGAAGTGGAGAAGCCTAACCAGGGCCCCGGTTTAAGGAGCACCTTAAATTAAAGAGACCCAGGGGGTGACAAAGACGAGGTTGCTGACGCACGTGTCCCGGGTGCTTCCCAGGTCCTCCTCCCAAGAGCCCACAGCCAGTCCAAGCCCAAAGACGCCCGGGCCACCGAGGGGTCTTCCTGCAGCACCCGACCCACACTCCCCAAGATGCCCCAGCTTCAGACACGGGGAACCTGGGCTAGTGCCCCTGAAAGGACCCCCAGCACCTGGGGCTGTGTGCACCTGAGTGGTCCTGGGGGGACACGGCCACCCTCACCTGCAGCAGGTGTGGACATGGCCACTGCTGAGGGCCAGACGGCTTTGGGGCCTGAGGGAGGTGGGCGCAGGTTCCTCTCCCTGCCACAGCGGGCTGGACGGGGCCTGTCTTGACCGGGGTGGGTGCCCAGACGTCTGGTTGGGCATCTTTCCAGCTTTGCCAGCACTGGAATCACTGACCAGAGATAACCAGGCGGCTCCCCGTGTGGGGGTCTCACCCAAGGAGAGCCCAGGTAGGGTCTCCGGCCCCCGGCCCTCCCGCCCGCGGCCCTCCTGGGTCTCCTGTGCAGGCAGCAGACCTCTTCCTCCGAGGAGCCCTAACACACTCGGGGAACCTGCCACCTAAGGTCCCGGCTACAGCCAGAAGCTCCACTCCCAGCCGCCCCCGCTCCCCGCTGAGCTCCTGGTTCAGGCTGTGGGACCCTTGCGCTCACCGGGAGCTCTGCCTCGGCCTCGCGGGCGCCTGGGCCACCTCTTGTTCTCCGGAGAGCCCCGGGGAGGGCAGAGGAGCCCCTGTGAGGCGGGCTGCTGCTGAAACCTGCAGGTGCCAAACTCGTCGAGCGCCTCGAGGCCACGGGCACTGGCCTGCCTGGCGTCTTAGGGCGAGACCCTGGGCTCAGTCACGGCCCTGTCCTGCCAGCACCCCAGAGGCACCAGAGGGAAACCCTGGAGACAGGCGGAAACTTCCGGAGGCAGGATAAAAGCAAAGCGCATTCCAGACCGCAGCCCTCCCAGGGCCAGCTCTGCCTCACCTGGACAGCGGCCCGACGCAGAGCCCCTGAAAGGCCCGGTCGCTCTTCCCGTCTGACTCCCTGGTGGCCCCACCTGCAGGAGCACCCCAGACTAGGAGGAGGCTCCATCAGGGGCAGATGAGGGGGGCCTCCCGCAGGAGGGAGGGAACCCCAGGAGGGCTGGCCTCGCCCTGAGAGGACTGTGGAGTCCAGCCCAGGAGGCCCAGGAGGGAGGACCCCAGGAGGGCTGGCCTCGCCCTGAGAGGACTGTGGAGTCCAGCCCAGGAGGCCCAGGAGGGAGGGAACCCCAGGAGGGCTGGCCTCGCCCTGAGAGGACTGTGGAGTCCAGCCCAGGAGGCCCAGGAGGGAGGGAACCCCAGGAGGGCTGGCCTCGCCTTGGGAGGACTGTGGTGTCCAGGCCTGAGGCCCAGGAGGCAGGACCCCAGGGCTCTGGCTGTGTGCAGGGCACACACGTGTGCGCACACGGGCACACACACTGTCGAGGCGCCCCTCAGCCCGTAGCCTCTGCCGGGAGCCCCTCCGGGCAAGGCTTGCTTTAGGGAACGGGTGGAGGGCTCCGCTGCTCCGCGTTGCAGGAACTACCTAAAACCCAAAATGGTGTTTAGTGCATGAATACAGCAGAGTCCCCCGTGCTGAGGTCAGAGGGTCCTCCTCCTACTGGGCCAGCCCTTCACTGACCTGGGGCAGCACTTCCAGAGGGGCTCAGCCCACCCCTGACCAGGCCCCGCAGACCCCAGCTCTACCTGCAGTGGGGTCCTCAGCCCCTGGCTGGAGCCCAGCACAAACCTCCTCCCCCAGGGAGCCCTCCTGGCTCCGGCGGCCTGACCGCCCGGGCAGTCTGGTGTCCTCGAGCTCCCCTTGCCAGTCCTGGACTTGCTGTCTCCTCTCCTTAATGGCTGTTCCCTCCTCCCTGCTGCCTGAGCTCCTCAGGTACAGGCTTGTGGGGAGGGTGGATGGGCTTCAGAGGCTGCTGCTAGGTGCCCGGGTGGAGGCCCAGGATGCCAGCCGTGCCATGAGGCTGGCCACAGACTGGCGGCTGTGTGGAACGGTGACCCAGGCTGGCACACTGATGTTTGGCGGAATTCCCCTGAAAAGGAGCACCTTAAATTAAAGAGACCCAGGGGGTGACAAAGACGAGGTCGCTGACGCACGTATCCAGAGCTAAGTCCCAACCCAGCCCCTAGCGGATGAAACGCAGGCCACCCAGGGGACACGCAGGCCACATGAGTGACCCCACCTCACCCAGCCAGGCGGCCTGGGGAGAATGGGCATGAGCTCCACCTTGAGTTGGGGAAGGCCCTTGGGGACAGGGCAGCTGGACCAAGGTCCGGTGGTGACCGTGGCCACAAGGACCTCGAGCAGACTCAGTCCCTGGGCCCTGCACCAATGAATAGGTGGGCTTTGCTGTAGAGCACTGGCCATGGCGAGGCCTATCCAGGATCCCGCCTCACGGGAGATGGCTTTGGAGGCAGGTGTTAGCAGTTGTCTGGGACAGGCTGTGACACTTGCCTCCTGTCCCCACTTCCCAGGCCTGGCTGCCCAGACCTCCCGTAGCCAGCTCTCTAAGAGGCCCTGGGAAGAGGGAAGAGCAGTCCTGCCGCAGCCGTCCAGTGCCCAGGGTGGGCAGTGGAGCCCCAGATTCCCGTCCAGTGTCCAGGGTGGGCAGTGGAGCCCCAGCTTCCCGTCCAGTGCCCAGGGTGGGCAATGGAGCCCCAGCTTCCCGTCCAGCGCCCCAGTGGGCAGCGAGCAACAGCTTCCTGTCCAGCGCCCCACGTGGGCAGCCGAGCAACAGCTTCCTGTCCAGCACCCCACGTGGGCAGCAGAGCCCGGCTTCTGCACCTGGTGGCTGGATTCCGCGGCTCCTCTGGAAACCCCGCGTCCCCCCCCCACGCCAGCCACTCAGCTCTGTGAGCCCTCACTCCACACCGGGGCCCTGCCTGCTGGATAGAGAAGCGCCGTGTCCTCTCCTGCTGCCCACCGTGCAGAGACAGGGCCAGGAGACTGTGCTTTCCCAGGGAGGCCGGCCCAGGACTCAAGCCTACCAACCCACTCTCCTTTCCATGGCTGGGTGGGGGAGCTCAGGGGCCGGGTTGGCCCTGTGGGTGCCTCCCTTCCCTTCCCAGTCCGTCCTTCCAGGGCTGCGGGGTCCCAGGTGCCTCAGACACACCTGGCACCTGCTTCACAGCCAGCGCCCGACCCGCCAAGCTCCAGAGCCGCCCCCCAAAGGCAAGCTCCAGAACTGGATCCCTGAGCAGTGTCGGGAGTTTGTCTACGAGGTGACAGGCCTGGGGCTCTGCCCTTGTGGGAGGATGACCCTGTCCCCTGGGGACTGGGTTCCTTATAAAGAGGAGGGGTGAGAAAGCGCTCCTGCCCCTCACCCCTCTCCCCTCCCCTTCCCCCTTCTCCCTCCCTCCCCCTCTCTCCCCCTCTCTCCCATCCCTCCCCTCTCCCCCATCCCTCCCTCTCTCCCCCTCTCCCCCTCCCTCTCCACCTCTCCTCCTCCCTCCTCCCAGGTGGGCTGCAGAGGCTCCTCCCTCCCCCCTCCCCCTCCCCCCCTCCCCCTCCCTCCTCCCACCTGGGTTGACACAGGGATTTGTTGAACTTCCAGTCGTGGAAGTTCCTGCTGGTTGCAGCCAATGACCTGCCCTCCCTGAACTTGGCCCTCAGAGGGTGTGTCCAGGGCTGCCAGCTGGAGACCTGCATGTGGGCTGCCCTCAGGGGCCCTCTGCAGCTCCCTGGGCCTCCTGACTATTGCACGTCAGGAACCTCGCGACTGTGGGTCTTGGTGCAGACGCCAAGGACGCCCTCTGTTCAAGGTTCACAATTCGCAGTAGAAAGAGGCATGTCCTGGGAGCAGCATGAGGGGCGAGGACTCAGCCTTGGCCTCCCGGGCTGTCACAGAGACAGATGTCCCAGCCGTGCACACAGCTGGAACAGCGTGCAGCTCACGGGACACATCGTCATCATCCCGGTGCCGTGGCCACCACTGTGGCTCAGGGCAGGACTGTCTGGGAGCTGGGGTGGAACTGGGATCAACCAAACAAAGCCCTGGCCCCGGGGCTGGGGGGAGGAGGCTGCCCTGAAAACTGTTTGAGGCCACCGGTGACCAGAGGTTGGGGGTGGGAGACAGCCACTGGACCCAGCTCCTGCAGCTGGCCTCCAGGCTCTGTGGGAAGAGCTCATACATCAGGCTCACACTTGGCAGCCAGGTACACCCTGGCCCTCCCCAGCAGTGCACATGATGTGGCTTCAGCCACTGACATGTTTTTGAGGTCATTCATGTTCCTGATGCATCCAAAGCTAATTCCTCTTTATTTCTGAATAGTTTTCCATTGTAACGTGAACACACCCAGTGCAGCAGTTCATACGGACACATTCCCCAGGCACCCCCGGAGCATCATTTGCAGGTTTTAACCCTTCGAACGAGACTTTGCAGGGCCCGTGCCTTCTCTCAATGCCCAGGGGTGTAATCGTGCATGTTTGACTTTACAGGAAAATGCCAAACTCTTTTCCAGAGAATCATCTCCATTCTTACCAACAATGCTGGTCAGCTCCAGTGACCACATCCTTGTCCACACTTGGTGCTGTCGGACATTTGAATTTGGCCAGGCTGAAGGAGGTGCAGGGATCTCGTTAGAGGCCAGTTTGCTCTCCCTGGCCTTAGGTGATGAGCACTCTGGGCCTCCTACCCGGGGGAGTCTGTTGTGAATGTCGGTTCTGACATGAGTTTTAATCAAGCACAATGTACTGCTATTTTGCTTTTTCTGTTTTATCTAACAAATTTTTGCCTATTCCAGGGTCACAAAGTCTTTTTTACATATTTTGGGGGGAATTTTGTTGCTTTAGTATCTCCGCAGAGATCTATGATCTCTTTTCAATCACTGTTTTAGGGTGGTATGGAATGAAATTGAAATTCATTTTCTTCCCATGCCAATACCAGTTTTTAGGCCTAATTATAGATTCTCCATTCTATTCCACCATCTATTTATCCTTGCACCAATTTCACATTGTCTTGTTGATTTATTCATGATAAATCTTAAAATAAGGTAGTGTAAATCCTCCAGCTCTGATTTTTCTTTTGGAAAGTATCTTCTCTATTTTAGATCCTATCATTTCTAAATAAACCTTAGAATCAGCTTGTCATTTCTCCAAAAAGGCTTCTGGGATTTGAGGGGATTCTGTTGACTCTACAGACCACTTGGGTAGAACTGAAATCTTACAGTTGAGCCTTTGGATCCATGAACATTGTATTCCCCTCCACCTATCCTTCCTTGAGTTTCTCTCACTGTGCATTACGGTCGTCAGCGTGAATGTCTCCACACATTCCTGAGTATTTCTTGTTCAAGATGCTATTGTAAATGGATTCATTGTTGGTTTTGTTAGTGTAACCTGTGTCTGATGTGGTCATTACAGCTAAATGATGGTCTTGTCTGAGTCTCGTTTTGACAAGGGAACTACATAAAACTCTTCCAGTGACTCCAGTGGAAGGGGAGGCCACCAGTTCCTGGTGCCAGCCAGAGCACACTGCATCATCTCCAGCTGCATACCCATGTGGCTTGGACTGACTGGATGGGAGCCGGCACGCCCCACACCCTCAACGCCAGGCTGAGCTGCCCACCAGCCCCCTGTTCCACCTCCCCACTCTGCTGACCCACTTTCAGTGGCACAACTGTCCTCCACCTTGGTCCACTCTGTGACCACCACTTTGGCTGGCCAAGCTCCAACTCCGCAGACCACCACCAGCTCAGGTCTCAACCTTAGGCAGAGTGTTGTCCTTTAGTGACGGAATCTGTGTTCACATCCTCTCCTCTTCCCCTGAACCAGTTACACCCAAGTTTTTCTTGACCTTGCATTTTCAGTAAGTCTGGGATTAACTAAAATCGTGCATTGCCAGAGTCCTGTTTGCAAAGCCACCGCAGCCCTGCAGCAGAGCTGGGATGAGCCAGGGCTCCTCAGAAGTCGTCATTAGTCGAAGCTGCCAGTTACCCCAGCTAGGACTTTGCCTTCTGCCCAGGGGCCCTGGTGCTTCTGAAGACTTCACAGCAAGTGTGCCTCACAGGGGTGGTGCTGAGATCGGCCAGGGGCAGGCATGGACACAGCAACTCTCTCCAGGTGACGGTTCCTTGGATGCATGATGGGAGGTGACCAGGAAGATCTGCGAAGGGGACCTGGCGGCCTCGGAGCAGGCGGAGCCCCTCCTGGGGGGAACGCACTCACCTCACCACTGAGAACTGATCTCAGAATTAAACTCATCAGTGCCTGCCCAGGGTGTCCTGCCCCATGCTGAAATGTTCCCAGAAGCCGGTGCAGGCTGGCTCCTGGCAGGTGCAGAGCCTGGGGCGTGCGCTGGGCCCGACCTCAGTAGCTAACACCCCTCCTCCAGGGGGCTCCCGAAGAGCAGCCGCATCCCCTCAGACTGCAGCGGGGCCCAGCAGGCCCCTCCTGGGCGCCCGTCAGCTCCTCACGCTTGTTCTCCATCAGCTGAACTCTCCATGGCCACGCAGCACACTGGACCGTCTTGGTATTTTATTCTAATTGAGGAACCATGGAGGAGGGAGAGGAATTCATTTGTATTCATCCATGATTTAATGTGCAGAGAGAAGGAAGGGGGAGCACACACCGTCCTCTCGCAAACCTGGCTAAGACGTATCGCTTCTCCTGGTGAAAAGACTCCCGATTAGGAGCCTGCTTTCTATTTTAAGAGCAGGATTGGGCCTGGGACTTGGTTGCCATGTTTTCTACACAACAACCTCAAAAAGATACGACTTTAAGAAGGAAATACATCAAAAAAATTAACAGAAGCCGTCTCTGGGCGGCCGCATTACAGCTGGCTCACCTGCCCTTTGTCTTTGTGTGCCTGGGTATTCTGAACCCCTCTCAGAGCAGGTTTGGGCTCTATAATAAAGACATGCTTTCAAACAAAGTCCAAGTCCAAGTCCAAGTCTTCGAGTTCAGATCTCCTCTGTGCAGAGAAGGCTACCTGTCCAGCCACATTCCCCGGGGCGCTCTGGAGGGCAGGCGGGAGCCGCTGACCTGCACCTCGGATGGACCTTGTGCCCCTAGACGAGGTCGCCTCTGTGGGGCTGAGCTGGGCGCCCGAGGCTTGGGCCTGCGAGAGCCTCTGAATGGCCCCCCGGGGCTGAGACGCCTCTCCTGGGTACCGAGGGCAGAGAGGAAGGCGAAGGTCTCTGTGGCACCAGACGCCACCCTGTGATGTGATCGCAGCCACCCTTGCAGCCCCGGACTGCAGGACCCTTGCACTTTACGTGGGAATTCTGCAAAGAGCTGGAGTTTCCATCCCCACATGTGGAGGCGAGGAGGAGGAAGAGACGGATGGCCGACCCTACACAGCGACTCGGGCCCAGGCAGTGCCCGGCTGTGTCCTCACAGGGCAACAGGAGGGCCAAGGACCAGGCACATGCAGAAAGGTCCTGGGGCCACCTGCTAAGAGGCCTGAACCCCTCCCACAAGGGGAGCAATTGCCTCTTGTGGTGGGGGCAGGCTGCACCAGGGATATTTTTCTCCACCCAGCTTTTATTTATCTGTTTGTTTATTGATTGATTGGCTGGTACCTGAAATTGAATCCAGGGGCACTCGACCACTGAGCAATATCCCCAGCTTTTTTCTTTTTTTTTTTTTTTTTTTTAATTTAGAAAGAGTCTCGCTGAGTTGCTCAGGGACTCACTAAGTTGCTGAGGCTGGCTTTGAACTCATGATCCTCCTGGCTCAGCCTCCCAAACCACTGGGATTACAGGCATGTGCCACTGTGCCTGCCCCTGCCCCTGGCTTTTTTTAGGGTGTAATTGACACATAGAACTCGTTTTTCTCGAGGGCTGCCCTGGGATGGCTTAGCGCACACGCTGTGAAATGCTCTAGCCGCGAGCTGATCAGCCATCCACCCGGCACCACACGGCCCCATCTGTGCGTGTGGGAGGTCTCCAGATGGCACACGCGGCCTGACTGCAGTCAGTAAGACCCCGACCACCCCACGTGGACTTGGCCCCTTGGGCCCACGTGCCGTGGCCCTGCCCAGCCTTGGCAGCCGCCGTGTGCTCTGCCTCCTGGAGCCCACCTCTGCTGCCCCCAGGAGGTAGAGTGGAGGGTCTTACTGAGCTTGGCTCAGGCCCCTGAGCGCCAGGGCCTCCAGGTCCACCCGGTCACTGTGCACTGCAGGACTCCTGCCTGTTGGGAGGCTGGACTGAGCTCCTCCATGCACAGACAGGATCTGCTCTCCCGTCCACAAGCCACCGGCTTCCTGGGATCTTCCTCTGTGCCCAGAACATGGCGAAGCCTTGCTCGGTTTCAATCTGCAGAAGTGCGGCTTCTCAGCTCCACCCAGCTGGGTCCAGGCTCCCAGGAGATCCCCGCGATGCCAGGGGCTTTGGAGCAGGCAATTCTCAGAGAACAGGGTCCTGAGATCTGGGGAACCAGAGGTGGAATCAGTGCTCACCAGGATTTGACCCACAAGAGGTGACCGTCCTGAGAGCCGGCCAGCCCACCAAAGGGACAGCCTCAGTTGCACCCACACTGAATTCGGGGATAATGGGCAGCTGGAGGGTCTAGCAGCAGGAAGTACCTCCAGGACCGTGGGCATCGGGGACTTTTCCAGTGGCCCCCTTAGTTCTGGAGGAGAGCCCCTCCCCCAGGACGTGAGCATGGTCCCTAGGCAAACAGTGGTTAATCAGACGATTCATCTGGTTATTTAAAATGCATTCTCCTTTTAAAAAAGACAAGTAATCACAATACAGAAATCACAGCATTTGTAATATGTCAACTCACTTTCCAGCGTAGTGTTTTAGAATAATGGGCTCACATGATTTGTTAATGGGCCTCTTTTAATTTCATTCACAAACAGCTGCATCTTCACCCCCACCCCCCACCCCCGACAGGCAGGAAAGCTTGCGAGAGCAGGGAACCCAGGGACGGCACGTGTGGGGGAGAATCCCAAAGCCGAGGTGGCGGTGAGCGCTCTGGGCTCTCTGTGGGTCCTGAGGGAGCTGCTGTCTGCAGGGTCACCCCGCAGGGCACAGGGCACCGTGCTAGTCTGTGAAAAGTGGCACCAACTCTAAATATCCACCAAAGAGGCAGGAAGAAAACTCAGGGCATTTCCCAGAGGCCGTAGCATTTGGCTGAGGTTGTCATGAGCTGAAAGTGGGAAAGTCACACAGCCACCAAGACCACACAGAGGGACTGCAGTGGACACCCAGATTCACGGGACTGAGGCTGTGGGGCCCCCGGAGCAGCTCTCAGCCAAGCCCCTCTCGGGGACCCCTCTAGCTAAAGAGCACCGTCCCCCAGGTCAGGTCCTCTGGGTGACGTCCCCCAGGTCATGTCCCCGGGTCAGGTCCCCAGGTCAGGTCCCCCAGGTCAGGTTGTCCCTGGGTCAGGTCCCTGGGTCAGGTCCCCCAGGTTGAGTCCCAGGCAGGTCCCCAGGAGGCAGCCACACCCAGAGGTGCTGCCAGGATAGAAACTGGCTGGCCTGTCCCTCCCCCTGTACCTGGACAGCAGGTGCTGGCCCTGTGCAGCTCCCACACCAGGCAGCAGGAGGTGAGGGGCCTGTGGTGGGGTCAGCCCCGTGGCCTCCGGCTCAGCAGGTGTGTGGACGTAGCAGTGGAAGGCAGGACAGATGCCCAGGGATCAGCAGCCCCTGGAAGAAGTTCCCGGAAGGGGCCAGTGCAGGACATCAGGAGCAGCCAAGAAGGCAGGTCACTGGTGAGGTGAAGCAGGAGGCCCTGAGTGCTCAGGGCACCCTGGACGGGGCAGCTGGGCAACCAGAGAGGTGGACTGTCCCCGAGGAGCCGCCACCGCGGCAGCCCAGCCCTGGGTGGACGGCTGTGAGTCAGGCCTGCAGGGGCCTCTGGGGTCACCTGCTACCCTGCCCTTCCTCCCAGAGCCCCCAGGAATGAGATCAGAGGGCCCTGGAAGGCAGGTGGCCCAGCCCCCCACTCTGCCCCTCCAGGGGACTGCGGGGGCTCGGCTGGGTGCTTCCCTGGGAGCCAGAAGCGAGGCGGCCCCACGCGGGTCTGAAGCTGAGAAAAGGCCAGGCCCTGAGACGCGGCCCTCCCCTGACCCCATGTCAGACCCACCAGGGAGCCTGAGGGCAGGCCACTGAGGAGCCAGAGATGACCCACCTTGGCAAGGCGCCCTGCATCAGCAGTTCCAGAACACAAACAGGTCAAACCTGGGATCTGTCAGAACCCAGCTTGTCCCACACCGAGGACGGGCGTGTGCGGGTCTCAGAGCTGCGGGAGCCTTGTGCCCAGTGCCACCATGGTGCCACCATGCCCGGCAGGGGTGAGCGTGAGGCCTGGCTCCTCCTGGGCCAGCAGACCATCCTGGCCCAGTTCACACGGGGACCCCCTGCCAGTGTCTCCCACAGGGCGCTGCCACCCCACAGAGGACAGAGCTTCCAGCACATTCTGTCAGTGCCCCCGCAGTGGCAGGCCCCAGGGGCAAGCGTGCAGGCATCGGGGAGGGGTGCGTGCCAGTCCTCGAGGTCCTGCCCCTGTGTGGGGGCCAGGCAGTGCCCTCAGCCACCCTAGGAAGAGCCCAGGGTCCCCGTCCTGCGGTGTCCAGGCCTGGGAGGGAGCCTGCTCTTCTTTGGCCAGGCGCTGTGTCTAAAGGGCCCCATGAGCCGCAGCTACAGTCCAGGCACTGCTCCCAGACAGTGGCCAGAGTCTGGGGGACGGTGACGCTGGGTCATATTTATTTAATTTCACATCAGGCTCCTCAAATCCCTAAATCAACAGTGGGTTCTATAAACTGTTGCATAAGAGGAAAATCAAAGCCTGGTAGATGGTGGCCCAGGGAGAGGACTTGGGCATAAAGGCAGTGGCCCAGCGCCACCTGCAGGGAGGCCGCTGCAGAACCGGAGCTTGCAGGGACAGAGGCCGCTTCCCCCTCGGCCCACGGCCAGGCCCTGAGGGAGAGGCCACCACCACCCAAGCGCCCCTCACACAAGCAGAGGGTTAGTGGGTCCTGCCCAGGAAGCCCTGCACCCAGGCACTTCTGCGCCCAGCAGAATTCCTCAGCTGCCCACCGAGGAGCGGCCATTGAGGGCTGCTTATGGGACAGGCCTGAGCCCTTAGGGCTGCGCTGGGCACACAGTCCTCCCAGCAGCTCCCTCCTGCCCAGCAGCTCCACAACTGCTGACACTGGATGCTCCCATTCCCGGGGCAGGGCACACATGCCTTGGGGCCCCTGGCTGTCCACCCAGACCCTGCCCGGCCACTGTGCCCATGCGCTGCCCACCAAAACCTCATGAAAGGCTTTGCTGGAGGAAGCCCAAGCCTTGGAGGGCTGCCCAGGCCTCCACCCTGGAGGTGACCTCCCCCAGAGACTGCCTCTGCCGGACAGGTAAGACACAGGACCCTGCTTTTCCTCCTGACCCCTGGGTCTGCCTGGCCCTCCATCTGGGGTCCTCCCTGCTCTCTGCTCAGTGGGCAGCCTTTCTCTCCCAGGATGCCAAGGTCAGTGGGGGTCACTGCTTTTCCAGGAGGGAAACAGGACCCCAGGTTGGGGACACCACCCCACAGTCTCAAGGAAGGAAGGAGGGAGGGACGGTGGGGGGGGGACGGAGGGGAGAGAGGGGTGAAGGCAGCCGCTGAGGGCCATCCAGCCCTCTGCCCCCCAGCCCTGGGAGGAGAAGCCACACCTCTGTGGCTCTGGGTGGGCTGTGCCCTGGCCACTGTGTCGCCCTCTGCAGTCCCCTGTGGGACGGGCTGGCTGCACTGGGGCTGGGCTCAGGCAAGAGCTCTCTGGTGCCTTCCTGTCCGGGACAGTGGAGGCCGGGCTCTCAGGGAAGCAGCGTCTCTGAGTCCAGCCCCTCCGTGCCCAGCCTCCTCCCGCCCACAGGCCAGTGAGGACCATGGGCAAGGGCTGTGCGTCCGCCCAGCTGTCTTCTGGGGTGGGCACTGCCGTCGGAGGCCCTTGCTTCACTCTGTCTTTTCGGGTCCCCTTATGGGACACCATATGCAAAACCACCTCACGACAGCTCCACAGCCTGACTCAGGGCTGGTGGCTTAAACCCTCAGAATAAACCCAGGGCCAGCTCCGGGCCACGGCTCTGGGAAGTGAGTCTGAGACCACAGAGAGACGGAGCAAGACCTCATCGACACCTAAACCCTCCGGCCACCACAGGAGCCTCGACAGAGTGACAGAGCCACCCAGGAGGAGGGAAGGCCGATCTCACCCCCTGATGGTTTGAATCCTGACTATACAAAGAACTGAGCAGCAAATGACGATCCAATTCAAAATCAGACCGGGACCCGTGAGGACCCGAGGCAGTGAGCCCAGAGCCCACAAGTCGAGCCCCTGCCTCTGTGTTCCTGGAGTTGGGTGGACAGGGTTCGATGGGCTTCGACAGCCGGGCCACGAGGGTCAGCATGTGCATGTGAGGTCGGGCTGGGCAGGCAGCCGGCTGCAGGTCAGCAGGAGCCTTCCTGGAGCCCACCATGCCAGCACCACCTCCTGGCCCCACCCCACGGCACTGCCTTAGGGTGGCCCCAGCACTCACGCAGACCTGGACATCTCTGAAGATGCTGAGATGGCCAGAAAGCTCAGGAAAGACGCCCAGCAGCACGTGGCTAGGAAAGGGCAAGTCAGGACCACAGGGAGAGACGGCCTCTTCACCCACGGGGACGGCCCCTACTACCTGTCCACACAGAGAACAAGAGGCGCTGGCCAGCACGCGGCGAACGCAGGACCCCTGCCCTGCAGGTCAGTGCAACTGGCTCCTCAAAACACTGGACGTAGAATGAGTCGTCCAGCAACTCTGTCTCCGGTGCAGGCAAAGGAGCTGAAAGCAGTCGCCAGGTGTCCGCACACCACGCTGCGACAGCCTTAGTCACGGCAGCCAGGTGTCTGTCCACAGGTGACGGCCAAACAAGATGTCCACGCAGTGGAATGTCACCCAGTCCCAAAGGAAAAGGAAAGCTGGCCACGAGGTAAAGTGGGTGACCATTGAGAACGAGCCGGTGATGTGGGCCGGCCACCAGGCGAATGCTGTAGGAGTCCTGCTGCCCGGCACCTGGGGTGGCCACATTCCAAGGTGGCCGCTGCTGCTGGGGAGGGGACAGTTTAGTTTGGGAGATGGCAGGTCCTGGGGAAGGTGAGGTGGCCTCACAATGCTCGGCTTGGCCTGATGCCACTGGACAGTGCACCTTAAAGTGGTCACGTGGGGAGTCCCATGGCACATGGATGTCACCACTCTGCTTATGTTGAGGTGAGTGTGCTGTTCCGCATCATGCTGGTCCTTTTTAGTCTCCCTTGTTTGGGGTCTTCCAATTGTCTAAGGAAGGGCAGCTGGACTGTGCCCGAGCTCCGCTTGCACAACAGGAATAGGGAGAGTGTCCACTAAAGCAGATGGGCCCAAGTGACCTCCACCAGGACACAGGAGTGTCCTCCAGGTGGGGGGTCCTCAACTAACCACAGGCCAGGGGGCTCCTGTTGAGCTCTCTGGCCCATCTCTAGCCACCTGAGACCCCCGAAGCCCAGGAGCCAGGGAAGGGCGCTGGCCGGCAACGGGAGCTCTGTCCCAGGCACCCTGAGGGGCAGAGGCCGGGAGGCACCGTGGAGCAGAGCTGGTGACCCACACCAGCTGCTCCGGGCTCTGCTCAGGCCTCCTCTCTAGGGGGACATTGAGGAACCAGAACTGTGTCCACTGTCCCTGGAAGGACCTGCCTGTGCCCACAGCCTCCTGAGCCTCGTGGAGACCTGGGTCACGGCAGGCGGAGAGGCGCTTCCTCACTGGGACTCACCCCTGGGCTGTGCAGCCAGGGAGGGGGTCTCCAGGCTCCCCCAGCCCCACCGGCCCCTGCAGACCAGTGGCAGGCTCCTCCCCTGGGGATGGGTCCAGGGCCCCTCAGGCCGCTCTCCCCAGGACCTCTGCCTCGGGGCCAGCTGCCAGCCCAGAGCTCCAAGCACCAGAGCCACCCTGTCCCTGCCCCCAGGGCAGATCTGGCCCAGCCTGGGAGTGTCCCTCCATTGGCTGCAGGTTCTTCCTGGTCTGAGCAGTTAGAGCTGAACACCAGCATCTGACTCTCACCCCAGGTCTGCCGGCAGCAGCTGTCCCCACCCACTGTACAGCTGACGCGAGAAGCTCAGAGAAGTCTGGAGTCTTGCCCAAGGCCACACAGCTCTCCAGAGGAGCTGGCTCCAGAACCAGACCTTGGGTGTGCAGGCAGCAGCCCCCCAGCTGAGGGGGGAAGATCAAGGGGACAGGATGTGCTGGGAGCCACAGGGTCAGGCGTAGGCCCAGGAGGAGAGGTGCCAGTGGGTCTGCCACCCCGGATTGGTGACGGGAGCTGGACCAGGACAGGGGGGATGGGTGACACCCGTCTCTGGGGCGTGCCTGGGGTGGCTGAAGATGGAGCATCCTGGGGAGCCGTGTGGACTGAGCATCCTGGGGAGCCGTGTGGACAGCATCCGCAGGACACCCCGGCACAGGCAGAAAAGGAGCCCGGAGCTCGCAGTGTATGAGACAGAGCCCCTGCGGCTCCAGCCTCCTGGGTGAACATCCTGGGAATTAGTTTCTGAGATAAATTGTTTGGGGATTGCCTGGTCCATCTCTCCTAAGCCCCCAATGTTTTCTGATGAGGCACTTTCATCAGACAGACCTGGCGTTGAGTGGCATCTCAATCCCCGCAATATTGACACCTGCCAGGGCGCGTGGTTTACGGGCCGAGCGTGAGTTCCTGGCCGGTGGCAGTGCGCAGATCCAGCCGGGCGCTGGAGAAGGAGACAAGGCCTGCGCTCCGTGGTCTGCTGGGAGTGGGGCTGGGGGCAGCAGGCCTCGGGCCCTGGGCAGGGAAGGAACTCCAGTGCCGCAGTCTGGCTGGGCACAAAATAACCGAGCCGCCACACAGCCTTGTAGGTTCAAAACAGGAACTCCTTTATTCTCCACACTCCCGCGAACGCCACGCAGGCGGCCTCCTCCCCGGACACACCACACACGGGAACTCCCACCACCAGAACTTCACCAACCAACGCGAGCTCTTCAGGAATCCCGCGAGAGCTCAACCGGAACTCAACGGGAACTCCGCGAGAACTCAAAAGTCATCATCTTAATGGCTCGCTGGCGTCACCTCTCAACCACTACTTCTGGCAAAAATGCCAGGCGTCATCCCCACTCGGCTGTGGCCCTCAACACTCCAGGGACCAGGGGCCTGGTCAAGGGGAGTTTCCGTAGCCAGTGGGGACGCAGAAAAATGGCTCATGCACCTGCCCAAGAGCTCAGGCGGGTCTCCGGCCCTCCACGAGCCACCACGGCAGGGGCTGTGACAGGGAGGACATGTGGGGATGGCAACGGGGCCCAGGCCACCTCAGGCTTCTGCGCTCTGAGGGTCTTTAAGGGCCAACTCCTCGGTCGAGGAAACCAACAAGGAAGGACACAGTGGGTCTGAAGAGGTCGGCTGCTGGCACCACGTCCCCACGGACACAGCAGAGACACCCAGGAGTCCCCACGTGCGGGGTGCAGAGGGGCCTGCTGCGGCCCTGAGAGGCCAGTGTGTGCGACTCCACAACCAGGAAGCAGGTCTCGGTGTCCACCTATCAGGGAGCCCAGGGGCCGAGGCCGGTGGAAAGCAGGGTGTGTCCCAGAGCAGAGCCTTCTTTGTCCCCAGGTGAAAGGTGGCAGGACAGCCCATCCCCCAGACCCAGGTGCCCCAGATGCCCCTGTGCCCTGTGCACTCTGCCACCCCCCCATCCGCCAGAGACCTGAGGGAGCTCACTCACTCCCCGCAGGGCATGGCCTCAGAGTCCCCGCCCTGTGCAGCCAGCTCACCTGTGGCAGGTGACCCTGGGAGGTGGGGCCCAGCTTTGGCAGAGCTGGCCCAGCACTCGGGTGGCCCAGGGATGGACGGCCAGTCTCCTGGGTTTGCAGACCCTGCAGCCCAACTTCAGGGCTGTCCCAGGAGCACCGCCCAGCCCAGCCCTGGCAGACGGCTCCCAGCTCTGTCTCCCAAGGGTGTCGGGTCCTCCTGCCCCAGTGGACAGCCTGGACACCCACCGCACGGGGCAGCCTGTGCTCACAGCACGGCTCCTGCCGGCTTCTGCTCTGTTTTAAAAACTTGCTCACATAGAGAAGACAAGGTGATAAACGCTAAGGACCCTGAGCATTGTCACCAAAGGCTACATGAATCAGCATCACGTGCCTCAGAATCACTCATCCATCAACAACAAACTCAATTAATAAAAATTCTACAAGCAATTAATCTGGAGAGAAAAGGGAAAGGTCTTTCTTTCTCCCACAGCAGGGGTCAAAGCCAGGCAAGAGCCCTCGTCCTGAGCCATGTCCCAGCACCGTCCTGAGGGCAGGAAGCAGAGGTAACAGAGTCCTAAGCCTGGCATCCAGAGTGGGCTTCCTTGTCACCCTGATGTCTGTGACACCCCCACAGCCAGAGGCCACCCCAGGGACCAAGAGAAACCAGGAGGAAGCCAGGATCGGGGAGAAGGAGGCTGTTGAGAGCCCTCCCAGCCGCCCCGCACCCTGCAGGCTCAGCAGCCCCACCTTGAGGGACTCGCCCCAGGCTCTGGTCCAGACCAGCCTCAGCCTCCTGGAAGATGGGGAGCAGCCCCCGGCCCAAGCCCTGGCCCCTGAACAAGGGCTGCACTTGGGAAGCTCTCCGCCCGTGGCCTAGATTCTCCATTCTGAGCTCCCCCTCTGCACCTTGGGCATCTGACCCCTTCTCCAGAGGTGAGCTTTAAACATGAGTTCAAAGACAGCAACCAGCAAAGTGGCTCTGCTGAGAGGAATGAGGGACACGTGATTCCTGCATCCAGGAGGGACCCTTGAACCAGGAAGGGAGACCCCAGGACCCCCAGAGAGACTCCTGATTCAGGAGAGATCTCTGAACCCCAGGAGAGACCCTGACCCAAGAGAGAGCCCCATCTCCAGGAGCAGCAGGGCTACCCTCTCACCTCTCCCAGGCCAGTGTCCACCGCCTCGACCTAAATGCAGGGGGAGTCAGGGCTGGTGTCCCCCAGAGCAGGCAGGCGAGGCATGGAGAGTCCAAGCAGAGGGTGCTGCAGGGAATACGGCGCAGCCTGGGCCGCGGAGGAGCCACAGAGCTACAGGAGCCTTCCCCTCCCGCCTGACTCTTGGGGCACCTGTTGCCCCCGGAAGCTTCCAGAGTCCCCCCTGCGTGACCACACCCTCTTCTTGCCCTCCCATTCTGATATGGGGCAGAGCTGGCACCGGTGCTGTCTCGCTGCTCTCCAACCAGCTTGTGCCAGGCTCCCTGCTCAGCCAGGTGGTCACCTGATGCCCATCCACCCACACAGGCCAGGGCCTGGCACTAGACCTGTCCTATTTCTAGCCAGGCCCCAGGTACAGAGGGTCCAGCTCCGTCACAACACGACCCCTGACTCTCCAAACACCCAGATGCTCTCCCCAAGCAGGAGACCTTAATTAAAACCCACTGGATACAGATCAAACAAGAGCCAGAAACACCGCCTTGCTCATGCCACACTTGGGGATCCACGGAAACAGCCGTCAGTTCCTCTCTTCCTGAACTGGGTCAGAATGTGAAGGCGATAATACGACGAAGCTCATTTCCGTGGCCCTAACCTTCCAGAATGCCCGCGCCCCTCGGAATCAGGGCAGCTCATCACTACCTCGCCCCCCCCTCCAGGAAGGCCGGCCTGCCCGCTCGGGCGCAGAGCACAGAGCTCAGAGGGCAGGTGGCCCCTGGGGACACCCTGGTTACCTTCCCAGCGGTGTCCGATGCTCCAGGTGAGACCAGGAGATGCCAATAATAACAGCAGCTAACACGGTCAGTCCCCACTTCAGTCTAGCCCAGCACACGGGTTGGACGCCAGAGTCCAGGATGGTTAACTGAGTGACAGCTGTCAAGTAGAAGCCTCATGCCCCGCCCTCAGCCTCCACCTCAGCCACACGCCCGGTGGAGAGAGCATCACCATGGCACGTGCCCAGATGCCAACCCAGGGCCTGTTTGTGCAGCTGGATTCCAGCCTTGCTTGGCCCCACCCCTTCTTTCTAGGCCCTGATGAGTGGAAATGTTTGCTCTGTTCCATTGCATATTGGAAACTTGTAAACTGCTTCTAATTTTACAGGGGCTCACAATGCAAGGTCACCTTGAGCCTCCAGAAGACTTTGAACTTGACCTTTGAGCCATCTGGGAACTACGGGGACTGTGGGGACTCTTGGCAGTGGGAAAGATGTATTTTGCATTGTCAGGTGAGTGTGAGCTTTGGGGGGCCAGGGGCAGAGTGTTAGGGTTTGGATGTGAGATGTCCCCCAAAAGCACACACATGAGGTTCAGAGAAGAAGGGACTGGGTCATGAAAGCCTTTCCCACCAGGGAAGTCACCACCTGACGGGGTCACTCGGTGGCAACCGAAGGCCTGGGGTGTGGCTGGAGGAGGTGGGCGTGGGGGCCTGGCTTCGGAGCATTTATCTGTATCTGCAGATATCACTTCTCTCCTTCCTGATCACCACGTGAGCTGCTTCCCTCCGCCACACTCCGGCCATGATGTTGGCCTCACCTGGAGCCCTGGGGATGGAGTTGGCTGGCTGTGAACTGAGACCCCTGGGCCCTCAAATACGCTCTTGCTCCTTTACGACTGTGCTGGTCAGGTCCTTCTGTCTCTGCTAACACAGTGGCAGTGGGATGTGTTGGGCCTGTCACACACACGGAGCATAGCTTATTCTGATTAGGACCCTGTTGCTGTGGTTGTACGTGACGCAGACTTACCCCGGTGGTATGTTCAAATACAAGGCTAGGAAATCATGTCTGATTAGTTCTACTGTCTTCCCTGTTCCCCCACCTCCCTCCCTTCATTCCCCTTTGTCCGATCCAATGGACCTCTGTTCTTCCCCTCGCCACCCTCCCTTGTGGGCTAGGGTCAACATATTAAAGAGGACATTTGGCGTTTGGTTTTTGGGGACTGACTTATTTCACTTAGCATGATATTCTCCAGCTCCATCCATTTACCAGCAAATGCCATGATTTCATTTTTCTTTAAGGCTGAGTAATATTCCATTGTGTATGAACTTCTCATTTTCTCTATCCCTTCATGTTGAAGGACACCTACGTTGTTTCCATTGCTTGGCTGTTGTGAATTGAGGTGTCACATTGATGTGACTGTGTTAGCACAGTATGTTGACTTTAAGTCCTGTGGGCATGAACCAAGGAGTGGGATAGCTGGGTGGTTCCACTCCAGGTTTTCTCAGGAATCTCCACACTGCTTTCCATGATGGCTGCACCAATCTGCAGTCCCACCAGCAGTGCACGAGTGTGCCTTTCTCACCACATCCTCGCCAGCATGAATCGTTTCTTGGATTCTTGATGGTTGCCGTTCTGACTGGAGTGAGATGGAATCTCACTAGCTTAATTTGCATTTCTCTAATTTCTAGCGATGTTGAACATTTTTTATATCTTTTTTGACCATTTATATTTCTTCTTCTGTGAAGTGTCTGTTTAGTTCCTTTGCTCATTTATTGATTGGGTCATTTGAGAGATTTTTGGTGTTAAGTTTTTTTTAGTTTTTATGCATCCTAGAGATCAACGCTCTACCAGAGGTGCAGCTGGTGAAGATTTCCTCCCATGCTGTAGGCTGTCTTCACGTTCTTGATTGTGTTCTGTACAGTGAGGAAGCGTGTCAGTTAGACACAATCCCATCTATTGATTCCTGATTTCACTTCTTGTACTTTAGAAGTCTTATTGAGGAATGCAATTCCTATTAAAATCCCAATGACATTCTTCATAGAAATAGAAAAAGCAATTATGAAATTCATTTGGAAAAACAACGAGGCCCAGAATAGCCGAAGCACTCCTGAGTGTGAAAGGTGATACAGGAGGCCTCACAATACCAGACCTAAGTCACACTACAGAGCTCAGGAACCAAAACGGCATGGTTTTGGCACCAAACAGACATGAAGACCAACGGTACAGAACAGAGGACAAACGCACATAAATACAGTTACCTCTTACCTGACAAAGGTGCCTAAACACACAGTGGAGACAAGAGAGACTCTTCCACAACGGTGCGGGGAAGCTGGAAATCCATGTGGAGTAGATTGAATGGAACCCTATCCTCACCACATACAAAACTCAAAAGTAGACCAAGGACCCAGGCATTAGACCAGAAAACGCAGGCCGACCCCGCCTCATGTCGGCGGAGGAGCTGAGTTCCTCGACAAGCCTCCTAACATGCATAGCCATCCTTAGGCGTGGACGTGGTGTCCAGTGCCCATGGCCTCCATGGACAGCTGCCCATGCAGCCTACTCCCCATGAGGGCTTCCCAGCTACCTCCCCTTGGGAGCCCCCAGAGAGAGATTTTCTCTGTCCCCAAACTACGGCTGCAGAAACTCAGCACACGTCATCGGCACAGCAGGACCTGCCTGTGGAGACCTCCCCTGCACTTCCGGAAACCAGGCTGCAGAATCGCCAGAGACGGCCACAGATCAAAGACGTCGACTTTTATGTAATTGAACATTGGAAAATAATAGTCGTATCTAGTGATAGGGACATTGTCATGCTATGATCATGCGACGAGGTGGGACGTTGAATCCAGCTAACTGGCAGGTCACGCCTCCCTCCTGTCCGGTGGGAACTGCCTGCCCTCTCCCTCTGCCCTCATGCCCTGGCAGCCACCTACTACCGCATGCTCCACTCTTCAGAGTCCACACGTAAGTGAGATTGGGCAGGATTTGCCTCTCTACCTGGCTCAGCATCATGCCCCCCAGGTCCAGCCACTTGTGGCAAATGACAGGACTTCATCGTTTTTCTGGCTGCCTAGTATTCCATTGTACGTGTGGACCACGTTCACCCCTTTATCTGTTGATGGACATGGGTTGATTCCACACCTTGTCTCCTGGGAAGAGTGTGCCGTGGACCTGGGTGCGAGTCTCCTCAGCCGGCTGACTTCAGGTCCTTTACATGCACAGGGGTGGGTCACTGTGTGCACACACTAGACTCTTACTGCCTACGCCAGGCTTTTAAGAGGGAGTGAGCCTGCTGAGTTGCTTGGTAATCTTCTGCCCCAAAACCATGACTTCTTGCATTTCCAGAGTACCCGACACACGTCTCCCCGTCTGTCCAGACAGTGCTCAGGAGGAAAGGCTGGGGAAAGCCCTGCCCTGAAGGGGACCTGGCGTGGCCAGCAGCACCCGGCGTCCATGTGGGGAGAGCAGCAGAGCCGCTGCAGGAGCCCACCAGCTCCGTGGAGGTGCAGAAATACCAAGTCAACTAGAATAAGAAGGTCCCCCTGAAACAACAGCTCCATTTCCAATGTCCAGGGGGTCTAGCGGACCCAGGTGAAGGCGCGACCCTGGCTTTCCCCCTCATGGCCCTCGGGGAACTGCTCTGGGCGGAGGGGCCTGCGACGCCCCCACACAGCCCATTCTCTGTCTGCCACCCGGGATCCCGTCCCAGGCTTGAGAGGCGGGTCGAGTGTCCAGCAGGGCCGCACGGGGCAGGGTCGTGCCCGTCCTCGTTCGCAGTCCTGTCCTGGCAGGAGTGACCGCGCACCTCACCAGGACGGAGCATCGCGATCTGAAGCGCTCCCCCCTCGGGCTCAGAAGGACCCAGCGGTTCCTCCTTCGGGACCTAAAGGCAGGAGGAGAGGGAGGAGAGCTGCTGACGTCGAGCTGAGCCCTGGGTGCTTCCTGGCAGGGCCCGAAGCAGGGGCTCCACGGGCCAAGCAGCAGGCGGAGTGGGGAGCCGGGGGGCCTGGCCCGGGTCCACCCACCCACCCACCCACCTCCTGTCCGTCCGTGTCACTGATGACCCTACCACACACCCAGGACCCTGGAGACTGCACCCGTCACACCCACCACCCTCATCAGACCTCGGAGAGCTCAGAGCTGCCTGGCGTCTCTGGGGACTGCAGAGAGGCATCACAGGCCACCCACCCGCCCCAGGTGAGTGCCGTCCCCCAGTGGCAGAGCCACAGCCTGGCCTGCAGTTGGGGGAGGACCCAGGGGCAGACCCCCCGTCCACCTGCAGTGTCACAGGGCCCGGTGCCCTCTGCCCAGCTCAGATCTTAGTGGGCATGTCTGTTGCTCCTGACCACGGGTCCAGGAGGGCAGGTCGGCCTCCTCCTGGTTGGTCACTATTCTCCCTGGCCATGGAGCCCCTCAGCATCTGCTGGACAGAGGAGGGCCCCACAGGCCCCTGAGGCTCAGGCCCACAGGTGCAGGCTCAGGGTGGGAGGAAGGTCTACACTGCAGGCACAGGTTCAGGCTCAGGGTGGGAGGACAGGTCTACACTGCAGGCACACCCGCCCGGGAAGGCCACCAGGCAGGAGCACTGGCATCCCATCTGCCCCAGCAGGGGTCCCTGATCTACCCACGGGGGCCGAGGTGGCTATCTCTGAGACACCTGGACACACAGGGGACTCCCTCGGGAGGCGGATCCTTCCACGGCTGGCCCAGTGCCAGCCTGACCCCAGGGCCCGACAGCCAGATCACCCGAGGCTTCAGAGGGACGCCAGGGCCAGCCTTGGGGTCGGCCTCACTGTCAGGGAGCCTGTAAGAAGGTGTGGCCCTGCCACCCACTGTCCCTCAGGGACACTCCCAAGTACAGAAGGACAGTGTGGGCAGTGGGTACTATTGGGGGCCACCCACAGCCAAAGGACTGATTGGCTTTAGTCAGAGGGGGGCATTCACCACTTTCTCCCTGCAGCCCCGGGCTGGGAGCCTTGTTACCTCCGTGGGAAACGTACGTCCACCCACGTCTGTCCATGGGGCAGGGTTCCCCGGGGTGCCAAAGTGTGGCTTCAGGCGCCTGCTTGCCCCATGGGCCAGACCTGGAAAAGCAGGTGAGCTCATCAGCCACACCCAGGTGGACCCCTCAGCCCTGGGCTGCACAGCCCGGAGGCCCTGAAGTGACCACGTGGACAGGGGCCCTGAACTAACACGTGGGCCAGAGTCCTGAACGAACACGTGGGCAGGGGGCCCTGAACTAACACGTGGGCCGGGGGCCCTGAACTAACACGTGGGCCAGAGTCCTGAACTAACCACGTGGGTCAGAGTCCTGAACTAACACGTGGGCAGGGGGCCCTGAACTAACACGTGGGCCGGGGGTCCTGAACTAACACGTGGGCCGGGGGCCCTGAACTAACACGTGGGCAGGGGGCCCTGAACTAACACGTGGGCCGGGGGTCCTGAACTAACACGTGGGCCGGGGGCCCTGAACTAACACGTGGGCAGGGGGCCCTGAACTAACACGTGGGCCGAGGGTCCTGAACTAACACATGGGCCAGGGGCCCTGAACTAACACGTGGGCCGAGGGTCCTGAACTAACACGTGGGCCGGGGGCCCTGAACTAACACGTGGGCCGAGGGTCCTGAACTAACACGTGGGCAGGGGGCCCTGAACTAACACATGGGCCGGGGGCCCTGAACTAACACATGGGCCGGGGGCCCTGAACTAACACGTGGGCCGGGGGTCCTGAACTAACACGTGGGCAGGGGGCCCTGAACTAACACGTGGGCTGAGGGTCCTGAACTAACACGTGGGCAGGGGGCCCTGAACTAACACGTGGGCAGGGGGCCCTGAACTAACACGTGGGCCGAGGGTCCTGAACTAACACGTGGGCCAGGGGCCCTGAACTAACACGTGGGCCGAGGGTCCTGAACTAACACGTGGGCAGGGGGCCCTGAACTAACACATGGGCCGGGGGCCCTGAACTAACACATGGGCCGGGGGCCCTGAACTAACACGTGGGCCGGGGGTCCTGAACTAACACGTGGGCCAGGGGTCCTGAACTAACACGTGGGCAGGGGGCCCTGAACTAACACGTGGGCCAGAGTCCTGAACTAACACGTGGGCAGGGGGCCCTGAACTAACACATGGGCCGGGGGCCCTGAACTAACACGTGGGCCGGGGGTCCTGAACTAACACGTGGGCCGGGGGTCCTGAACTAACACGTGGGCAGGGGGCCCTGAACTAACACGTGGGCCAGAGTCCTGAACTAACACGTGGGCCGAGGGTCCTGAACTAACACGTGGGCCGAGGGTCCTGAACTAACACGTGGGCCAGAGTCCTGAACTAACACGTGGGCAGGGGGCCCTGAACTAACACGTGGGCCGAGGGTCCTGAACTAACACGTGGGCCGAGGGTCCTGAACTAACACGTGGGCCGAGGGTCCTGAACTAACACGTGGGCCGGGGGCCCTGAACTAACACGTGGGCCGGGGGCCCTGAGCTAACACGTGGGCAGGGGGCCCTGAACTAACACGTGGGCCAGAGTCCTGAACTAACACGTGGGCAGGGGGCCCTGAACTAACACGTGGGCCGAGGGTCCTAAACTAACACGTGGGCCGAGGGTCCTGAGCTAACACGTGGGCCGGGGGCCCTGAGCTAACACGTGGGCCGGGGGCCCTGAGCTAACACGTGGGCCGGGGGCCCTGAGCTAACACGTGGGCCAGAGTCCTGAACTAACACGTGGGCCGGGGGCCCTGAACTAACACGTGGGCCGGGGGCCCTGAACTAACACGTGGGCCGGGGGCCCTGAACTAGCACGTGGGCCGGGGGTCCTGAACTAACACATGGGCCAGAGTCCTGAACTAACACGTGGGCCGGGGGCCCTGAACTAACACGTGGGCCGGGGGCCCTGAACTAACACGTGGGCCGGGGGCCCTGAACTAGCACGTGGGCCGGGGGTCCTGAACTAGCACGTGGGCCGGGGGTCCTGAACTAGCACGTGGGCCGGGGGTCCTGAACTAACACGTGGGCCGGGGGTCCTGAACTAACACGTGGGCAGGGGGCCCTGAACTAACACGTGGGCCGGGGGCCCTGAACTAGCACGTGGGCCGGGGGCCCTGAACTAGCACGTGGGCCGGGGGTCCTGAACTAACACGTGGGCCGGGGGTCCTGAACTAACACGTGGGCAGGGGGCCCTGAACTAACACGTGGGCCGGGGGTCCTGAACTAACACGTGGGCAGGGGGCCCTGAACTAACACGTGGGCAGGGGGCCCTGAACTAACACGTGGGCCGGGGGCCCTGAACTAGCACGTGGGCCGGGGGCCCTGAACTAACACGTGGGCCGAGGGTCCTGAACTAACACGTGGGCCGGGGGTCCTGAACTAACACGTGGGCCGAGGGTCCTGAACTAACACGTGGGCAGGGGGCCCTGAACTAACACGTGGGCCGGGGGCCCTGAACTAGCACGTGGGCCGGGGGTCCTGAACTAACACGTGGGCCGGGGGTCCTGAACTAACACGTGGGCTGGGGGTCCTGAACTAACACGTGGGCAGGGGGCCCTGAACTAACACGTGGGCAGGGGGCCCTGAACTAACACGTGGGCTGGGGGCCCTGAACTAGCACGTGGGCCGGGGGTCCTGAACTAACACGTGGGCCGGGGGTCCTGAACTAACACGTGGGCTGAGGGTCCTGAACTAACACGTGGGCAGGGGGCCCTGAACTAACCACGTGGCCAGGGGTCGTGAACTAACCACGTGGGCTGGGGGGCCCTCAACTAACCACAGGCCAGGGGGCTCCTGCTGAGCCCACAGAGACTCCCATTCGGGTGACTTTATCTCTCAGCCAGTGTGTGTCCCTGTCACCTGGCAGGGCACCTGGCGGGGCATCCACCTTTGGCCCTGAAACCTCCCTCCCGACATGGACTGACCTCCCTCCAGGCTGAGCCTGGGCCTGGCGCTCGGGCTCAGGACCCCAAGAAGGGGCAGGCAGTCCACCAGGGTTGGGGGAGCCCGGCGGGGTCCCTCCAGGCCTGTACCTGGCCTGTCACAGATTGCCTGAGCAGGCCCGGAGGTCCAGCATCCTGGCTGCCCGGGAACCAGTGAGGACCTGGACGAGCAAGGACACCTTGAGAGGTCCACCCCACACCAGGGCCAAGGAGCAGAGAAAGGGCCCCAAGGAGAGGACAGGCTCCACTGGTCATGGTCCCAGGTGACAGCGCCCAGACATGATGGCTCCAAGGCTCCACCCCAGGACCCAGAGGACGGGGGCCTCCCCTCCACCTGCTGCTCCCGGATTTGGAGCTGGGCTTCCTGGGGAAGATGGGGCTGGGCATCCTGTGTCCACGGCTGGCGACTGCTGTCCCCTTGCTCCCCGACACAGCTGGTCATTTATAGGAGGTAGTGTCTGTGCCAGGTGCCTCTAGTCATGGGTCTGACCGTGGAGACGCCAAGGACCAGGCAGAGACCAGCCACTAATAAAAGTGCGCAGGACTGCAGTCGGCCCAAGGAAAAGCCTGGAGAGGAGGCCGTCAGCAGCCTGGAGTGGAGGCCACAGCCCCTGGACCACAGACCGTGCAGTCTGGGAATGGGTTGTCTCCCCCGCAGCCAGCTGGGGTCAGGATGAGGGCAGGGCAAGCTAAGGCCCGTGTGAGGTGGCCTGAATGTGGGAGCAGAAGGGTCACAGTGCCCTGAGGCCAGCCGAGTGACCTTGTGGGCGGCTGAGCACCAGGACGGGAGGTGGATGCTGAATCCAGTTCCTGAGGCTGGCCTCATGCTCAGGCAGGAGGGTCCTGGGGGACGGTGGGGCTGGCCTTGAGCTTCTGACCAGGGCCAGGCCCAGACCACAGCAGCCAGAGGAGCAGGACGCCATGGCGAGGCCCCATGATGGGGAGGTGGGCACATCCTCCAGCTGGCCCCGCCCACATGGTGGGACACTGCAGACACCTGGACATACCTCCTTGCCCCACAGAACTGTCCAACCCCACCCAGGGCAGAAGCATCGGGTCTCTGCTGGAGCATGAATCAGGGCTCTGCTGGGCTCTGCTGGCATCGCCTGACCTTACTGGTCACCTCCAAACCTCTGGCCCTTGCCATCATCATCTGCTCCTGGGCTGTGCACTTAGGGGCCCCCAAGCAGGTGTGCCCACCAAAGGGCACCCCGCCAAGGCTGCCCCCCACACCTGCACTCTGCCCAAGGGTCTCTGGTCTCGATTTTCTCTTTCTTGCAGGGTTCCCTGACCACAAGAGAGACCTGGAGTTCTGCCTGGCCACTCACTGACCACAGACTTTCCCTTATCTCAGGGACTGGCCAGTTCCAAAGAGAACCAGCCCCTGGGCTTGGATGCCAGACACACTTGCTGGCGGACTCTACCTCGAGCTGTTGGCTGAAATTGGGGCCAGTGGCCACAGCCTGCTGCAGGCCGTTCCTGCAGAGGCCTCTGAGAGAGCAGCTGGGGCATCACTGTCCTGGTCACTCACTGGTCACTACTGGCCATCCTTCCTTCTGGGAATGGCAGCCATGTTCCAGGGTGCTGTCCGTCAGGGCTGGTCTCCCAGCCAGGCGAGTCCTTCATCTGCTGATGCCTGGGCCTCTGGCTGATTGCTCTGTAGCTGGGTTTGCCCCTGAGTCGGAGACGGTTTGATTGCCAGGGATGGGGTGTTTTCCTGCTGTTGCCAACACCCCGGCCTTCCCACCTGCCTCTACCCCACACCCGGCACCCCACACCTGGCACCCCACACCCCGCACCCAGCATCCTGCACGCGGCACCTGGCACGTTACACCTGGCACCCCGCACCCAGCACCCCACACCCCGTACCCCGCACCCCACCCAGGCTTACTGCTTCCTGCAGTCCCCAGGAGCGGCCCAGCCTGGCAGGCTGCCCCACAGCCTCCCTGCTCACCCACTTCTGGTCAGACCCAGCCCCAAGGGCCCCCTCAAGCCCTCCACAGCCAAAGTCCACCCGGCCCTCCCTGGCCCACTGTGGTGACTCCCGTTGCCCCCTGGCTGAGCCAGAGACCTGGGCCTGGGCCTGGAGCCAGGGGGACAGTGACTGAGTAGGGCAGACCAGTGGGGTGGTGGCCCTGGGACCTGTGGGCAGTGTGGGCCAGCGTTCAGTGGAGCTTGAGTCTCCTGTCTCCCCCTCCCATCATCCATCTCAGCTGCCCAAGGTCCCCGTCATCTTGGGGACCTCACCATGGACAGTCACTGCGCCCCACACCCCGTCTGTGCACCGTGGTCCAGCTGCCCTCTGACCTCAGGAGACTCCACCCCTCCCACCATCCCCAGCCCCCGTGACATCCGCCCACACCAGGCCCACCCTAGATTGTCAGAGCTCCACCCTGACCGTCCCCACTCCTGCCTACAGACAGCTCGGCCCCAGGATCGCCACACGTGGAGGCCTGGGTGCTGCCCCTCGGCCGGGTGCTGCTGCCCAGCCCCACCCACCTGGGCTCCTCGCACTCAGACCTTCCTCAGGCTCCCAACCCTGTCCCAGGCCCCTCCCCAGCTGGGGGTGCCCCGTGCTGCCCCTCACGGGCTCAACAGAGGGGAGGCTGGTGCAGCTGGAAGGCCGGAGGGACGGGCTGGTGGGCGCCTCAGACAGGGAGGGTCCTGGTGCAGAGCAGCCCCAGAGCGGGACCCACACAGCAGCGTGGCGGGAACTTAGAGGAAGCACAGCTTCACGGCCACCCAGAGCAGATGAGTCGGAGCCCTGGAGGTGGGCGGAGCCCTGACCCAGAGGACTGGACAGGGCTGGGGGGAACTGCAGTGTCCTAGAGACATGCCCAGAGTCAGAGGGAGCCACCGGGTCACTGTCCTCCATTCTGCCACCTCCACAGGTGTGCGAGGCCCCTGCAGGACCCAAGAGAAGGACAGGAAGGAGCAGCAGTGGACATTCGCGTGGGCAGTGGCTGCACAGACCCCCCCACCACCAGGGCTGAAAGGCAAGGTCTCCCCGCAGGGGCAACAGCTCACATTCCAGGTCACCTTCGTCCCCAGGGCTCCTCAGGACCCCTGGACCCCTGACATCGGCACACAGGGTCTCCAGGCCCCGCACCAGGGGGATGCCAGCTGCAGAGCTCTGGGCCTGCCCGGTGGCCATCCTGGTGGAGGTCTGCCCTGGGAAGCCACAAGGCCCTGAGCGCCTTGGAGAGGGGGAGAAAGGGCGGCTTCTGACCACGGGGTGGGGTCAGAGAGAAAAGGAGTCCAGGGAGAAGACGGGAGCCAGCCAGGGCAGCGGAGGGACGCAGCTGCCGCCACAGGGGACAGGCCTGCAGGGAAGGCCAGGGCCGTCTGCGCCAGGCGGGGCTCAGGATGCTCACCGGGGGGAGTCGGGCTGGAGTCTCCTGTCTGCACCACACAGGCAGGAGTCGGAGTGGGAGCTGGGCTCAGGGGCGAGCTCGGTGGCCGCCCAGGAGCGGCGGCAGGTGCCCCGGGCGCTTTCAAAGCAGCTGTTCGACCACCCAGGACGGTCAGACAAGGTCCTCGGGAGCAGCTGGAAGAGCTGGACAGGGGCTGCCCTGGGCAGAGAAGCCTGGAGCCCCAACGGCAGAGGGCCAGTGAGGGAGAGCGGGGCCTCAGAGGCCAGTCCTACCTTTGTGGCTGGAGAGCCCAGAAGGCCCAGGCCTATGAGCACAGGAAGCCACCGAGGCTGTCACAGCCAGGCTCAGGCCAGTCATGTGGTCAGTGGACCAGAGCCAGAGCGCGAGGATATCCCTCGTGGGTCCCTCAGAACACCCTCAGATGGACGGAAAGTGGAAGGAGCCCACACACCGAGCGTCCAGAAGACCCCAGACGCCCTCCCTGGACAGCGAGAGGCCATCTGTGCAGCCACAGGGGCAGAAACCACAGAGACTGCACCGTCCTGTGGGCGCTTTGGCCAGGGTGCTCAGAGACTCAGACCAGCAGACAGACTGACGGCGAGGAACTGCTCAGGCAGCCCCGGGACACAAGTCCCTAGGCCCACGGGGGCCAGGGGCAGCGCGAGGCTGACGGCAAGGAGGCCCGTGTCCAAGTTCCAGTGTGTCCCTGGAAGCTGACCACGTCCAAAACACCCAGAACCAGGCTTGACCAGAGCCCTGACACCTTGCGGCTCAGTCAGGCTCACACATAAGAGAACTGGCACAGTGGATACTAACATTCAAAATGTCTCCCAAAAGGACACCCAGGACCTCTCAGGGCATGTGCTGACCTCTGGAGTCCCACAAAGAGAATCTCCACAAGGACAGCCAAGGGCCTGTCTCTCTGTGCACTGTCCACCTTGACCTGCCAGGCGTCCTGCTCTCTGGCCCCCACTCCTTCGCGTCAGCCCTGACGGGGGCTCAGCCAGGCTGACCTTTGCGGCCTTCTGGCCCAGCCTGGCACAGAGGGCCTCAGATGGACAGCACCATTGGCAAAGCAGGAGCAGCTGCTTGGGTGGGGGGCACAGGTGCCCCCTGGTACTTGGATCCTGCCGTGCTGGACCTGGAGAGTAACCCAGGGGATGGCAGACGGCAGCCCACACAGGAGCCTGCATCCCCAGCTCCACCTGCCTGCCAGGTGACGCCAAGAAAGTCCCCACACCTCTCCGCCCACCTGAAAAGTGGATGCCTGGACCCCCACCCCACAGTCATCGAAGGTCAGCAGGTGGGTTCCACTGCCATTGTCCCAGGACAGCAGGGTCAGGGGCACAAGTGAATGGGGTCGCCTGCCATCAGCCACCCCAAACACTTGCTGGAGGATCCCTCCAACCACAGCACTGCACAGACAAGGTCCTGAGGAGCAGTAGGGGTCACTGGTAACGAGGGGCCCAAGAATGCCCCTGGCCTAATCCCCAAGACACAGCACCAGCTCCCCAGGCTGCAGCGTGTGGCCCAGGAGAGCCACCTGGCAGCACTTTGCCTGTGATTGTCATCGGAACTCCCAAACTGACAAGGGGAGAATGGGTGGAGGATGGATGGGTGGAAGGGTGGATGGATGGGTGGAAGGGTGGATGGATGGTTGGAAGGATGGATGGATGGGTGGAAGGGTGGATGGATGGTTGGAAGGGTGGATGGATGGGTGGATGGGTGGGTGGATGGGTGGAAGGGTGGATGGATGGTTGGAAGGGTGGATGGGTGGATGGATGGGTGGATGGATGGGTGGGTGGGTAGATGGATGGGTGAATGGGTGGATGGATGGGTGGATGGGTGGATGGGTGGATGGATGGGTGGATGGGTGGATGGATGGTTGGAAGGGTGGATGGGTGGATGGATGGGTGGATGGATGGGTGGATGGGTGGATGGGTGGATGGATGGGTGGGTGGGTAGATGGATGGGTGAATGGGTGGATGGATGGGTGGATGGGTGGATGGGTGGATGGATGGGTGGATGGGTGGATGGATGGGTGAATGGGTGGGTGGATGGATGGATGGGTGGATGGGTGGATGGGTGGATGGATGGGTGGATGGGTGGGTGGGTGGATGGGTGGATGGGTGGATGGATGGGTGGGTGGATGGGTGGATGGGTGGATGGATGGGTGGGTGGATGGGTGGATGGATGGGTGGATGGGTGGGTGGATGGATGGGTGGGTGGATGGGTGGATGGATGGGTGGATGGGTGGATGGATGGGTGGATGGGTGGATGGATGGATGGGTGGGTGGATGGGTGGATGGATGGGTGGGTGGGTAGATGGATGGGTGGGTGGGTGGATGGATGGGTGAATGGGTGGGTGGATGGATAGATGGATGGATGGGTGGATGAATGGGTGAATGGGTGGATGGATGGGTGAATGGGTGGGTGGATGGATGGATGGGTGGATGGGTGGATGGGTGGACGGATGGGTGGATGGATGGGTGGATGGATGGGTGGATGGGTGGATGGGTGGATGGATGGGTGGGTGGGTAGATGGATGGGTGGATGGGTGGATGGATGGGTGAATGGGTGGGTGGATGGAGGGATGGGTGGATGGGTGGGTGTGTGGGTAGATGGATGGGTGGATGGATGAGTGGATGGATGAATGGATGAGTGGATAGGTGGATGGATTGTTGGATGGGTGGATGGATGGGTGGATGGATGGGTGGGTGGATGGGTGGATGGGTGGATGGGTGGATGGGTGGGTGTGTGGGTAGATGGATGGGTGGATGGATGAGTGGATGGATGAATGGATGAGTGGATAGGTGGATGGATTGTTGGATGGGTGGATGGATGGATGGATGGATGGGTGGGTGGATGGGTGGATGGGTGGATGGGTGGATGGATGGGTGGATGGTGGATGAATGGGTGGATGGATGGGTGGATGGATGGGTGGATGGGTGGGTGGGTAGATGGATGGGTGGATGGATGAGTGGATGAGTGGATAGGTGGATGGATTGTTGGATGGGTGGATGGGTGGATGGATGGGTGGGTGGATGGGTGGGTGGATGGATGGATGGATGGGTGGATGAGTGGATGGGTGGATGGGTGGATGGGTGGATGGGTGGATGAATGGGTAGATGGGTGGATGGATGGGTGGATGGGTAGATGGATGGACAAGTAGACAGTTGGAAGGGTGAGTAGGTGGGTGGGTGGGTGGGTGGGTGGAAGGATGGGTAGATGGGTATATAACCAATGGATGGTTGGTGTGTGGATGGTGGATGCATAGCTAGTGAATGGATGGAGTGTGGGTGTGTGGATGGGCGGATGCCCAGTGAGGTGCGGGCAGGTGAAAGTGTGTGTATATGGGTGGTGGGTGGTGGGTGAGTGGGGATAGGCGGACAACAGACAGGCATATGCAGGGGCTCCCAGGACTAGCAGAAGACGAGGGATGTGCTGCCTAAAACCCCAAGAGCACACAGTTCTCAGAGAAGCCTCCTGAGGACAGCTAGTGACTGCTGCTGCTACCTGCCGCCCCGTCTCCACCAACCAGAAGACCAGGACACACCACGGCAGGAAGCGCCTGCCCCATGGCTGGAACCTTCCTCCCAAAGAGGAGGCTGGTGATGGTGAGAGCACCTTACAGTGTGGCGGGAGAGGGGGCTGCTCACACGCCCTGGTTGTGGCACTGCCCACTGGGGATGCCCCGCCGCGGCTGCCCAGGGAGGCACAGATGGCCCTGCTCTGCGGAGCCATGGATCACGCCTGGTGACGGGCGGTACACACACAGGAATGAAGTCAGCAAACTGGAGTGAGAGTCGGGATGCGGTAGGGCACAGTGACAGAGCCTGGCGTGGCCTCCCAGCGTCTCCTAGGGGGTCTGGATGCCACGATGACAGACCACGCTTCTCACTCCCACGTGTGAAGGAAATATGTGTTGGAAATAACCACATGACGGGAGAGTCCACTCAGCCTCTCGGGGGCAAGGGGTGGAGCACCAGCCCTCCCAGCACCCCAGGACACAGCTGAGAGTGAGCCAGATGTCCCCACCAGCCCACCTCCTCCACCTGAGAAAGGCAGGCCCAGGACCGGGCTCAGCCTCCCTCCCACCTGATCCGGAAGCCACCCCTGGCCTCTGACCAGGCCTGACTCTGGGCACAGGAGATAGCCCTGGAGCATCGGCACACAGGGCCGTCGGGACGGACCCTCCACACCACACACCGCGCCCCAGGAGACAGAGCTCACCAGAGGGACCTCCGGAGCCTCCAAAGACACCATGCACCTGTGTGAACCTCTGGGTCTGCGAGTCACTCGCTGCCAGTGCTCCACCACCCCTCCGGGCAGTCACACCTGGGGTTAGGAATGACGGCCTAACAAAGGTCTGTGTTTTCTTCCTCTCAGGAAAAAGACATGAAGCAATGGCCAAATTCCTCCCTCTTGGTCCTCCCCGGGCCCTTGCCAGCCTGCTGCCTCTGATCCCAGCTCTGCTGTGTTCCTGGATTGTCACAGACACCTGGAAGACTCGTCCCACTTTGCCCAAGCAGAGCCAGAGTCAGGCAGCCACGGGGGCGGCTGGTGGCATCCATGGGGAAACAGGTTGCTCTCTGCTCCCCACTAACGGAGACTGAGGCTGCAGGGCTAACAGACAGGGGCCCTAGGATGCACAAAGGACTCCAAGAAGCGAGCACCCAGGACCTCTTGTACAAGGAAACCAGGGTAATGGGAGAGGCAGGCCTGGGGCGTGGGGCGGATCATAGCACCACCTCCCACCCCCACAGCAGCCTCCTGAGAACATAGTGAGCACATCAGCCTGCGATGGAGGGAGGACTAAGTGGAAGATGAGAGGAGGACTCAGGGGTGATGCAGGAGGACTCAGGGGTGATGCAGGAGGACTCAGAAGTGATACAGGAGGACTCATGGTGATGCAGGAGGACTCAGGGTGATGCAGGACGACCCAGGGTGATGCAGAGGAGGACCCAGGGGTAAAGCAGGAGGGCTCAGGGTGATGTAGGAGGACTCAGGGTGATGCAGAGGAGGACTCAGGGTGATGCAGGAGGACTCAGGGTGATGCAGGAGGACTCAGGGTGATGTAGGAGAACTCTGGGTGATGCAGGAGGACTCAGGGTTATGCAGAGGGACTCAGGGTGATGCAGGAGGACCCAGGGATGATGCAGAGGAGGGCCCAGGGGTAAAGCAGGAGGACTCAGGTGATGCAAAGGAGGACCCAGGGTGATGCAGGAGGACTCAGGGTGATGCAGGAGGACTGAGGGTGATGCAGGGGAGGACTCAGGGTGATGCAGAGGAGGACTCAGGGTGATGCAGGAGGACTCAGGGTGATGCAGGAGGACTCAAGGTGATGCAGGGGAGGAATCAGGGTGATGCAGGGGAGGACTCAGGGTGATGCAAGAGGACTCAGGGTGATGCAGAGGAGGACTCAGGGTGATGCAGGAGGACTCAGGGTGATGTAGGAGGACTCAGGGTGATGCAGGAGGACTCAGGGTGATGCAGGGGAGGACTCAGGGTGATGCAGTGGAGGACTCAGGATGATGCAGGAGGACTCGGGGTGATGCAGAGGAGGACTCGGGGTGATGCAGGAGGACTCAGGGTGATGCAGGAGGACTCAGGTGATGTAGGAGGACCCAGGGTGATGCAGGGGGACCCAGGGGTGATGCAGGAGGACTCAGGGTGATGTAGGAGGACTCAGAGTGATGTAGGAGGACTCAGGGTGATGTAGGAGGACTCAGAGTGATGTAGGAGGACTCAGGGTGATGTAGGAGGACTCAGGGTGATGCAGGAGGACTCAGGGCGATGTAGAGGAGGACCTAGGGTGATGCAGGAGGACTCAGTGTGATGCAGGAGGACTCAGGGTGATGCACCGGAGGACCCAGGGTGATGCAGGAGGACTCAGGGTGATGCAAGAGGACCCAGGGTGATGTAGAGGAGGACCCAGGGTGATGCAGGAGAACTCAGGGTGATGTAGGAGGACTCAGGGTGATGCAGGGGGACCCAGGGTGATACAGGAGGACTCAGGGTGATGCAGGGGGACCCAGGGGTGATGCAGGAGGACTCAGACGTGATGCAGGAGGACCCTGGGTGATGCAGGAGGACTCAGGGTGATGCAGAGGACTCAGGGGTGATGCAGGAGGACTCAGGGTGATGTAGGAGGACTCAGGGTGATGTAGGAGGACTCAGGGTGATGCAGGGAACTCAGGGTGATATAGGAGGACTCAGAGGTGATGCAGGAGGACTCAGGGTGATGCAGGAGGACCCAGGGGTGATGCAGGAGGACTCAGGGTGATGCAGGAGGACTCAGGGTGATGCAGGAGTACCCAGGGGTGATGCAGGAGGACTCAGAGGTGATGCAGGAGGACCCAGGGTGATGCAGGAGGACTCAGGGTGATGCAGGAGGACTCAGGGTGATGTAGGAGGACTCAGAGGTGATGCAGGAGGACTCAGGGGTGATGCAGGAGGACCCAGGGTGATGCAGGAGGACCCAGGGTGATGCAGGAGGACTCAGGGTGATGTAGGAGGACTCAGGGTGATGCAGGGAACTCAGGGTGATGTAGGAGGACTCAGAGGTGATGCAGGAGGACTCAGGGGTGATGCAGGAGGACTCAGGGTGATGTAGGAGGACTCAGGGTGATGCAGGGAACTCAGGGTGATGTAGGAGGACTCAGAGGTGATGCAGGAGGACTCAGGGGTGATGCAGGAGGACCCAGGGTGATGCAGGAGGACTCAGGGTGATGCAGGAGGACTCAGGGTGATGTAGGAGGACTCAGGGTGATGCAGGGAACTCAGGGTGATGTAGGAGGACTCAGAGGTGATGCAGGAGGACTCAGGGGTGATGCAGGAGGACTCAGGGTGATGTAGGAGGACTCAGGGTAATGCAGGGAACTCAGGGTGATGTAGGAGGACTCAGAGGTGATGCAGGAGGACTCAGGGGTGATGCAGGAGGACCCAGGGGTGATGCAGGAGGACTCAGGGGTGATGCAGGAGGACTCAGGGTGAGGCAGGAGGACTCAGGGTGATGCAGAGGAGGACCCAGGGTGATTCAGGAGGACTCAGGGTGATGCAGGAGGACTCAGGGTGATGTAGGAGAACTCAGAGTGATGCAGAGGAGTACTCAGGGTGATGCAGGAGGACTCAGGGTGATGTAGGAGGACTCAGGGTGATGCAGGAGGACACGGGTGATGCAGGAGGACTCAGGGGTGATGTAAGAGGACTCAGGGTGATGCAGGAGGACTCAGGGTGATGCAGGAGGACTCAGGGTGAAGCAGGAGGACTCAGGGTGATGCAGGAGGACTCAGGGTGAAGCAGGAGGACTCAGAGGTGATGCAGGAGGACTCAGGGTGATGTAGGAGGACTCAGGGTGATGCAAAAGGACCCAGGGTGATGCAGGAGGACTCAGGGTGATGAGGGAGAACTCAGGGGTGATGCAGAGGAGGACCCAGGGTGATGCAGAGGAGGACCCAGGGTGATGTAGGAGGACCCAGGGTGATGTAGGAGGACTCAGGGTGATGCAGGAGGACTCAGGGTGATGTAGGAGGACTCAGGGTGATGCAGGAGGACTCAGGGTGATGTAAGAGGACTCAAGGGTGATGTAGGAGGACTCAGGGGTGATGCAGGAGGACTCAGGGTGATGCAGGAGGACTCAGGGGTGATGCAGAGGAGGACTCAGGGTGATGCAGGAGACTCAGGGTGATACAGGAGGACTCAGGGTGATGCAGGGGAGGACTCAGGGTGATGCAGAGGAGGACCCAGGGTGATGCAGAGGACGACACAAGGTGATGCAGGAGGACTCAGGGTGATGCAGAGGAGGACCCAGGGTGATGCAGGAGGAGTCAGGGTGATGCAGGAGGACTCAGGGGTGATGCAGAGGAGGACCCAGGGTGATGCAGAGGAGGACCCAGGGTGATGTAGGAGGACCCAGGGTGATGCAGGAGGACCCAGGGTGATGCAGGAGGACTCAGGGTGATGCAGGAGGACTCAGGGGAGATGTAGGAGGACTCTGGGTGATGCAGGAGGACTCAGGGGTGATGTAGGAGGACTCAGGGGTGATGCAGGAGGACCCAGGGTGATGCAGGAGTACCCAGGGTGATGCAGTAGGACCCAGGGTTAATGCAGGAGGACTCAGGGTGATGCAGGAGGACTCAGGAGTGATGTTGGAGGACCCAGGGTGATGTAGGAGGACCCAGGGTGATGCAGGAGGACTCAGGGTGATGCTGGAGGACCCAGGGTGATGTAGGAGGACTCAGGGTAATGCAGGAGGACTCAGGGTGATGCAGGAGGACCCAGGGATGATGCAGGAGGACTCAGGGTGATGCAGGAGGACTCAGGGTGATGCAGGAGGACCCAGGGTGATGCAGGAGGACCCAGGGTGATGCAGGAGGACTCAGGGGTGATGCAGAGGAGGACCCAGGGTGATGCAGGAGGACTCAGAGGTGATGCAGGAGGACTCAGGGTGATGCAGGCGGACTCAGGGTGATGCAGGAGGACTCAGGTGTGATGCAGGAGGACTCAGGGTGATGCAGGGAGGACATTGTGAGCCATGCTGAGGAGCAGCAATATTCTGAGAAGGTGTGCTGCGGCCCAGCTCTGCCCTGTCCCTGCAGGTGGAGTGTCACTGGTGTGAGCCAGGAGCACAGCCAGGGCTCTAGCAGCTGGTTGAGATGCTGCCCACAGCATGGCTGTCACCTGCTTTTGTGCCCCCAGTTTGTCTGGATCCTGCTCCAGAGCCGGCTGGAGGCCTCGGAGAGCTGAGGGACCCGCTGCCCGCTCTCTGCGCTGCCGGCGTCCTAACCTCTGCGCGTGGAGGGCGGAGGTGGAGGAGAGGTCACTGCTGTCCCCCAGAGCTGGAAGAGCTGACTGAGGGCTCAGGATCTGGCCAGGAGAGGCCCCACGCAGGACCCCAGTCCCTCCGAGCTCCTGGTATCTCAGCAGCCAGCAGGTGGCATGGATTCAGCCCACTGAGGGTCCCAGCAGGACACTGGAGGGACAGATGAGAGGAAGCTGGCCCAGCAGACACTATGTGCAGTGGCCGAGCAGAGCTGGACCACTGGCCTGGGAGCAAGAGAGCATCTGCAGGCGGCAGAGACCGGCTGTCCCTGGAAACCTCTCTGGAGGGAAGGCGCTAGCCGGCCATCACCACGGCTCCTGTCCACTGTCCCGACACTCCTCAGCTTTTGTGGTGACCTGGAGAACTGCACGGTCCTCCCAGTTAACCTCACTGCCAGGCAGGTGGCCGTCAGTCTCCAAGGCAAAGGCTTGTCCGTGGAGGACAGCCCTGGTGCACACAGCCCCAGAGTGCACTGTGGGTCCTGGAGGTGGGAGCCCCCTGGGGACCGTCTCCAGAGGGCGTGAAGGTGTGTGCGGATCACCTCCAACTCCTGCGAGGTCCCTGCTGTGGGGGCCTAAGGACCCGCAGCAACAGGTTACTGGGCCCTGTCCAAGGAAAGCAGGAGTCTGCACCTGACCTGAGCCAGCGTCCAGGCCACCCCTGACCTGCCACCCCCTCACCCACTGTCAGAGGGTGTGAAGAGCTGGGGGAGCAGGGGACCTAGGCTCGGGTCACGTCTGTGCCACTCGAAGGTCACCACACAGAGCCCTCCATGAACACGAGGTCAAGGTCCGAGCAGTGGGCCAGGACCTGGGTTTCATGGTGAGGAAGCTTCTGGCCCCTAGCACCTGTCCCCAAACTCAGGGTCACAGCCCTGATTCTCCAGCAGACGAGTGGCCTCACACAGGTGATTTTGCTTGTTTTGGTTAATTACCTGATGGATCTGGTCTCGACTCTGCCAGAAGGGCCAAGGTCGGAGGACCAGGGAGAGAGGCTGTGCCTTCTGGGTTGGGACTAACTAGAAAGCACTTCCAGAACAGCATGACGTGAGCATCTCAATAGAGCATCTAGAATAATCCCTAAAATAAATATGTCAGACACATAATGGGGTGAGCCTTCTGTTCGCCCCACACCTCAGGAGCCAGAGGTCACCCACATCCCAGATCCCAGGGTCCCTCCAAACCCGAGGCCCCCGGGGGACATCTCAGGTTGTGTTTGTGCCCCCGAATTTAAAAGGAGAAGCATCATCTGACCTGTGTGCTTGCTTGTCTGACACCCGGTGACGGTCGTCCTTCCTCTGGGTGCGCGGGGCCCGCGGGCAGCTGTCCTCCGACCAGCACAGGGGCTCTGAAGTGGTCGACCCTTTCATGCACGCCTTGTCAGGCTGGTGTGGGCTAAGAACCACAACCTCATTCTGACTTTCCGATCCTAGGTCCACAGGAGCCAGACCATTTACCTAGTGATCCGCTCGGCCCCTCAGCAAAGCTCATCATGGATCAGTGGCAAATTTCCCACCATCCATCTGGATGTCTGCTGGCCCCGGGCCTTGACCCTGCTCCTGAATAAACACCGTCCCACACGTCCCTGTGGGGATCCTCCAGGAGGAGAGCTGGGGCAGAGGCTGTCCCTGGTGAGAGGACCCTGGGTCCCTGGGTTCTCCTGGGCGCTGCCACCTCCTGTCACGCCCCTCCCTGTCCCTTCCCCGGGCACCTGCCACCCCTGTGCTGTGCGGAGGGTCCCACTCAAAAACCTGCTGTTCTGGGGACCAGCTCCTGAGGCCTGTCCTCCACGTTCAGCATCCGGATGTCCGTGGTGCCCACTGAGGCCCCACTGCTCCAGGTCTCCATGAGGTTTCTTGAAAAGGGCAGCCTTGACCCTGGCCAGACAGTGCTTCCCCTCGAACATCCTCAGTGGGGTAATTAGAAGTGAAACCCACAATATCCAGCCCCTAAACTGAATGAGAACAGCAACGTCCACTCCAGAGCGAGCTCTCTGCGTCCATTAACCTTCTGCCGCGTGGGCTCTCACTCCGTGCCAGAGGCCAGCGCGTGGCACCTCTGTCTCCGCATGATGAATGAGCTGTCCGTCCAGACGTCTGATTGTTTGATCTTTACCCAGCTGAATGCACCGGGGCTCCTGGTGTTAAGTGGATGCCACTCCAGGGTGAAATTGACCCTGGAAGGAGGATCTCGAGTTGTCTGAGATAAGGTGATGGGAAATGTGCTCAGTCCTCTCGGCTCAAGGATAAATTAAACAAAGCCCAATGCAAATTGTCTCTTTCCTGCTGATTTGCTCAGGGCAGAACCCCCTCCCTGCAGGAGCCCGGTCCTCAGAGATTCAGGCAGAGCAAGGACCAGAGCCCACAGATGCCAGTGTCCCTGCTGTGAAGCCGGTCCCCTCGAGAGCAGACCCAAATCCTCAAAAACTCACACCAAAGCTGTCAGGAATGCTTTGGAAGAGCTGACGGGAAGGGCCTGCTGCACCAAGATCAGGATCAGAACCCGCCGGAACCCAGTGAGACCAGACAGCCCTCAGTTCAGAGGTCACAGAGGGTCCTGGCCTGAAGAACTAGAGCTGGGAAGAGGAGGAGGAGGGCTCTGTAGCTTCTGCCCCAGGTGCTCCCTGCCCTGCCAGTCCCTGGGGCCGCCTCAGCCTCCGTGGGGAGAGCAGGAGTCGGTCTGGCAACATGGAGCAGGAAACCAGGCCGCACAAGGCCGGCTGGGAAGGGAGAGCCAGGCCGCCTGGCCTGCAGCTGCAGCTGTCTTGCCCGCCAGGAGATGCCAGGGCCAGTGGGCAGCCTGAGGGCCAGAACTGAGGTCTGCTGCTTGACCCCGGGCCTTCCCCAGCATGAGCTGAGCACAGGAAGCTGGGGAGGCTCAGAGCGACCACAGAAAGGCTGGGGATCCCTGGAACCCAGAAGCCAGAGCCTGAGCCACCAAAATGCTCAGGCATGGGGCCACCAGGGGCCAGGCTGGAAAAGAAATGCAGTCAAAGGAGCGACAAGAGCACAGCACAGTGCCAGGGAGACAGATCTGCAGTGTGTCCAGACAGCTGCCTACCAGGAGAGAGGGAGGGAGGAGGGAGGAGGGAGGGAGGAAAGAGGGAGAGAGGAAGGAGGGAGGAGGGAGGGAGGAGGAGGGAGGAGGGAGGAAGTAAAGGAGGGAGGGAGGGAAGACGGAGGAGAAAGGGAGGAGGGAAGAAGGGAGGAGGGAGGGAGGAGGGAGGGAGGAAAGAGGGAGAGAGGAGGGAGGGAGGAGGGAGGGAGGAGGGAGGGAGTAGGGAGGGAGGAAAGAGGGAGAGAGGAAGGAGGGAGGAGGGAGGGAGGAGGAGGGAGGAGGGAGGAAGTAAAGGAGGGAGGGAGGGAAGACGGAGGAGAAAGGGAGGAGGGAAGAAGGGAGGAGGGAGGGAAGAGGGAGGGAGGAAGGAGGGAGGAGGGAGGGGGAGAGGGTTTTCTGGCTCAACACAGGGACCCATCGGGACCACCCTACTGTGGGAAGCAGCTTCCTGGGTGCGTCATGTCCCACCTCAGCACCCTCCTCTCCAAAAAGCAGAGCTAGAAGCCCCTTACAAAGTGGAACGAGCTAAAGAGGGAAACATCAGGTGCGGGCAGCTCTGGGCAGGTTATGGGCAGCACCGGCAAGAGGGGGTGTGAGGATCAACACTCTCCTGGGGCCAAAACAAGTGTGGTGGCCACTTGCCCGTCTCGCTGCCTGGCCTCAGCCTGGGCCCCTGCAGCGCCCCATCACCGGGCGAGTGGGGAGGTGGCTGGGTCAGCAGCAGGCAGAGCTCGGTGGGGGAGACCTCAGCCTGCCCCTGACAAGCATCGGCAAGCCACAGCCCCTGCCGCAGGGCCCGGACCGCCCTGGCACAGTGCCACCACTGGTCCTCGAACAACAGAAATTCACACTCACAGCCGGAGGCCAGAAGCCAGAGATCAAGGAGTGGACAGAGGTTCTCCCTCTGAAGGCTCAGGAGGGGGCGGGGCCTCCAGCCACCTCTCCCTCCCTCATGTAACCAGGTGTTGGATTCAGGGCCACCATGATCCAGGATGATGGCAGCCCAAGACCCTTCACTTGGTGACATCTGCAGAGACCCTATTTCCAAATACGGTCACACTCGCAGGTGCCAGGGGTCAGGGTCTTCTTGGAGATGCACCCCCACCCAGGCACCAGAGCCTGCAGAACTGCGGGCGCGAGAGCAGAAGTGAGCAGACCCCGTATCCAGGCAGAAAGCCGCTCGGTCGTTTTCTTAAGCCACAGGTAGGAGTAAATGGCCGAGTCAGCGCCAGCAGCCACTGGGAGCCTCAGATCCCGAGAAGCCCGAGCTGGATAAAGGAGCAGGGCCCTCAGCACGTCCAGCGTGATTTAAAACCGAGCAGAATGCATCAGACTCTGCAGCTGCCGCGGGCGTCCCTGGAGAAGGCGGAGCTGGGTGTCTGCTTTCAGATGTGAGTTTCAAGTAGGAGCCAGAACCGTAGCTCCTCCTTGGCCCCAGGGGTACCAGGGGGTGGCCAGCCCCTCCAGCTGGACATCTGGCAGCCCCCAAGGCCAGCCCTGAGGCAGCGCTTGGAGACCACTTCCGATGGCCTCGAAGCAGAAGGCTCCAGATCACCAGAGGTAGGACGTAGGGGAGCAGCTAGGAGCCACTCCTGGCCAGGACCAAGCAGGCCACCCCACACGTGAGCTCACTGAGCCCCCTCCCAGCCCCTGCTCCTTGCTGAGGTGACTACTGCCTGTCCAGTCACCGACGGTGGCCTGCCACAGGGCCTGCCTGCCCAGCCCCAGGCGCTGGCAAAGACAGGAGGTGGCTCCCTGGGGAGGGCAGCTCAGGTGGCCAAAGCTCCCAGTCCACCTACGTCGTCTCAACCCCTCAACAGCCAAGGAGCATTCAAAGCCCAGTCAGACTCCTGCAGGAAAGCTGCCGGGCAGGACAGCCGGCCTCGACCCCGGCCCAGGCCCCCAGGAACAGGACGCTGCTAGGAGGACAGCTGGGCCTCTGAGTCCCTCGCATGGCATTTGGGCTCTGGACGAAGGGGGTGCAGGGTGACTAGCCGACACCAGACCCCACTTCCCACCCGCGGGTTTTACAGGGAAGTGGACAGGACTCAGGGACCCGGGGCCCCATGTGGCCTGGCAGCCTTCCTCTGGCTGGGCTGTCCCCCATCCTGAGAGGTTTTCTACTGGCTCAAGGCCTTTATGGACTTTAGTGGGACTGTGGCCTGGGCACATGCCCGCCAGTGTCCTGTCAGCCCCCCGAACCACAGGGACGCTGGGGCTGACCTGGAGGAGGTGGGACCGCGAAGACTGAGGGTCAGGCCAACACCACAAGGTGGGACCTTGGGGATGTTCGCGGTGACTTGCCGGTTTGCCCCTGAGCAGCGAGTCTTCATTAGCCAAGCTCCATCCATGGCCAGGCCCTGCTCGGCACAGCCGGTCCCCAATCACCAGCTCGGGCGTGGCCACAGTCACCAAGTCAGTTTTATTCAAGCACAGCCTCATTGTTTAAGTCCACCCTGTTGCCAGCGTTCAGAAAAAACCCTCACGAGGACCCCAGCACGCAGGACGGAGCCTCGTCAGGAGAGCCAGGGGCTGCAGACGCAGACCAGCCCACGCAGCTCTGGGGACGCGCCCTGAGCTGCCCGCTCTGGGCCGACCTCTTCCCGAGGCAGCCATGCTGACCACCTGCCACCCTGACCGGTCCCCTCCCCCACGCAGGACACTCCCGTCCCGGAGTCTGTCTGCCCACAGAACCTTCCAGAGCCACGTGTGCACGGGGACGTGGAGGCTGCCTGTGGACGTCCAGCTGGCACCTGCACAGAGGTCCGGCCTGCCCAGCTCAGGAGCCTCGGGTCACTGGTGGATCCTAGAGCGTCCTCTCACCAACCCGGCTGGCCCCCTGGGTCTGTGCCTCCTCGGCAGCCTTCGGGGCCTGCCACCTGAGTGCTGTGCTGCCTCCACCCCTCGTCCCTCGGTCCCTGTGTCCCCAGGCAGCAGAGGGCTTGGCTGATCTGTGCACAGTCACCCTGGTGCAGCCTCTGTCCCACAGGCCCCAACGTTAGGTCACACACACATGACACAAGACAGAGCTCTCAGCGAGGTGGCCCCACAGCCAACACTGATTGAGCACCTACTGTGTGCCAGGCCAGGGCAGAAAGGCCGGATCTCACCTGGGGAGTACGGGGGTGGGAGCCAGGACACAAACCACGGGTGGAGTGTGGAACGGGAGGTCGGTGGCCTCTGCAGGGTGGCCGTGGGGACCAGGTGGGCAGCCAGGGAGGGGGCGCCCCAGACCACCCACCCCCGAGGCCGGGCTTGGGGCCACTGTCTTCTCGGGTCTGTGGGAACGACTGTGCTTTAGAGGCTGTGACTTCAGAGTTGTTAACGGCTGGTGCGCGTCACTTAAAATTAAAAATTAAATGTGCCTGTGTTTGTCACTGTCCTTATTAAAATCCACCGCTGCACGATTCATCAGGAAACCACAGGGAGAGGCGACCAGAACCGCAGGACACTGACCAGAGGTCCAAGAGATCCTTTAGAGACAGAGCTCCGTCCGCGGAGGCAGGACCTGCAGAACCCGAGCCGCCTGGGCGGACACTGAGGTTTGACGGAGACTCGGAGACTGGCTTCTCGGGTTTTGCCCAGGACCCTCCAGGTTTCTTTTAGCAACGGAAGAAAGTGAAACTGAAAACGCAATCGGAGGGGAGCTGGCTCCTCCAGACTCAGACCAAAGTCCCAGGTGGCCCCACACCGCCAGCCCGGGGCCAGCCCCAGAGGAACGTGAGCCAGCCGCCACCCTCTGTGATGTCACCAACCACGAGGACAGTGGGCGGCTGGAGCAGGACACCCCGGGAGGGGCGGGGACATAGAGCACGGGCTTCCTGCCAGGAGGTGACAGAGCTCTAGAGCTGACGGAGGCCACGTCCCCGCACTGTGAATGCTCCCAACACCAACAAACCCTCTGCTTCCAATCGCGGAGCCTCCCGGCGGCAGATGGAGCAGAAGCACAGGGAGCTGAGCTGTCCAGCTGTCCACGGTCACAGTGTGCCTGGGGCGGCCTCTGGGAGCGGCCCGGCTCCGTCACCGCCAGGCAGGCTGCTCACGTCTCGGAGCAGAGCAGAGGCGGCTGAGGCCACATCCAGGCCTTAAGTCCCAGCCCTCCTCGGGGACAAACCAGAGGGGTCGCGGGACACAGGCCCCGAACTCCCAGTGACACCCAAATTTGAGTCTAGCGCTGGACGCGGAAGAGGAATGTGAGGGACATGAGGACAAAGGCGTCTCTGAGTCTGGGCCCAAGGACAGTGCTGCCTGGTCCCCACAGGGTCCTCACGGCCTAGACAGAGGAGGAGGGAGCCCGCTCCCCACCACCTGCACCCAAGCTCTGGAACCAGCCGTGGGGGAACTCCCACAGACACTGACCAAGAGGCCCTCTGGAGACCCCAAATGGCCATCCAGTCAGACCATGACAGACAGTGACCAGTGCCCTCACGTGAAGCCTTGGCCACCCTCCTGCTGGACTGTCCATCACCTCAGCTGGACTGTGGCCCAGGGCCTGGGGCCCCGCATCACCCACTGGCTGGGGTGACCCTGTGATACTCAGACCTGAACTGTCCCTCCCCTGCATAAGCAGATGGTCCCAAACACCCCCAGGGAGAAGCCTCGGGCCTGGTGTCCCTGGATCAGGGAGGAGCGCTCTGCCTCTGAGCGTCTGCCCCCACCTCACCTGATGCCTGAGCTCGGGGTCCCAAGAGACCCCCAGAGGCCTCTCGTGAGAGAGTCAAGACAGTGGCCCTCACGGGACTCCAGACACAGGAAGCGAAGCCTGACCCGCGTCTCAAAGCCGCAGGGCAGGAGCTCGGGGAGAGCCAGGAGGCTGAGCCCCTGGGCACCTGCCTCTGGACTCCAGAGAGAGTCGTCGCCTCTCCCCTGGGCCTCGATGGGACCAGGTCCTGCCACTCAGGGGACCTGGGTTCTGCTGTCACCGTCACCTGCCTTTGTCCCATGGGCTGAAGCCTCCAGTCCCCAGCCAGCCTGTCCTGGGCGCAGAGCACAGCCCTGGGGCCCTGGGTGGTGGGTCCTGCCTCAGAGTTCCCCTGCCCAGGCGGCTCAGCCCGGGGCCCACCTGCAGCATGAAGATGTCGTGGTCAGATCAGAGCATTCTCGGCTGCAAGCTGTCCCTGGGCCGGCTGCCGGGCAGCTGCCACATCTGATTAAACAGTGATGCGTTGAGCTCCACTCTCGAGCGGGCCCGTTAGCGCCAGAGACGAGGGCGCAGTGATCCAGAAAGGAGGACGCGGCGGCTGCTCCTCCCCAGCTCTGCTCGCATGGAGGGAGCAGGCCTGGTGTTCTGTTAGAGGTCCAAAGGCACCGCACTGTCCTTCGAATCCCCTTTTGTCCTCCTCTGAGACTGCTGGGCCCTTCTTAGATCAGAGGGGGCTTTGCTAAGGAGACAGGGAGATGCCTGGGCCGCTGTCCCTGGCCCCTGCCTCTTCCCTGTAATAGCTCATCAACGAGGAGACCGGGAGCCCCTGAGCCTCTCCTCGGCTCGGATGACAGAAACCCAGCTGTCAGGGGTCCAGGGTGCCCAGGAGGCCCAGGTGCTCCTTCTCCACCTGGCAGCTGCCCCCGCTCTCCCGCCTGCTGCCACCTCCGAGGCTGCAGAGAAGGCGACTTGAGCCCCCCAGTCAGGTGAGGACCAGGCCAGCCCAGAAGAGCCCACAGTGTCCAGAGGTCAGCTGGCCTGAGAGGCTGCGTCCAGAGCCCCAGGCGGGTGCCGGGAGGCCGGGCAGGAGGAAGCCTCCAGGTGCGAAGGCTGGGGCCAGCGGCATGTCAGAGAGGTGGTAAGGAACCCAAACCCGGCCAGCCAGGGCCCTGGAGAAGGGAGCCATGGAGGAGCGGGAAGGAGGGGACAGGCCTGAGAGGCTGGCCGTCCCTAAGAGCCCGGGGCCCTCCCCCTGCTGCCCCGAGGGGCCCCGGTGCAAGGCGAGGGATCAATGGCTGTGTGGGAAAGTCTGGGTCCCTCCGAGGCCTGCTGCTGGGCTGCTTCCTCCCGGATGCCACCCGTGTCCTTGGAGGCCCAGCAGCCACCAGGAGGAAGGACGACCCCAAGTGTCCAACGAGGCCCAGGTGCAAGCTGCGTGCCTTGGGTGGCTCTTGTTCTGCCATCTCGCGACCCTGGGAAAGGAGAGGGGAGGGGAGGAGAGCCAGGTCAGCAGGCAGAGACCCTGAAGCCATGGTCACAGGACCGGCCTGCACTGTCACGTGGCTGCTGCAAAGCCCCCAGGGAAACCAGAAGCCCAGGGACAAGTGCACAGGGGAGCAGCAGAGAGCAGAGAGCAGAGCCAGGTCTGTGCCCCGAGGCCCTGGGAACCCCACCTGCTGTGGCCCACATGCCAGAGGGCCCCAGTGGGTGGCTGCTGAGGTGAGGGACCTGAAATCTGGGGCCTCGTGGGACGCCGTCTCTGGGAGGGACCAATGCAGGCCTGCAGGACAGCACCGCTCCTGCCTGGCACCACCCCTACCTCCTCTGCACCCACTGCTCAGCGTCCTCACCTGCACTCCCACATTGTGATGCCAGCACACGCTCTGCAACACCCAGAGTTGGGAGCTAAATAAACCTCTTCTACTTATAGAGTACCCTGCCTCCTGTACTTTGTTATAGCAACACATAATGGACAAATACACCAAGTTTGCTTCATTGTTTAAAATGACAAATGTGAAAATATATTCAGGGAAAACAAACTATAAAAATAACCTAGTTGATTTGCAGAAAAACTCAAATAGAAACTTTAGAGTTGAAATCCAACAATCAAAATTTAAAACTCAGCGGATGCATCTGTCAGTGGACTGGACACAGCTGAGGAGAATGAATTTTCCAGAACACAGAACAAAGGGACAGGAAGATGGGGGTTCAAAAGAATGAATCTGGATGTGGGGACAGAGTGGAACGCCTCCGGCACACTGTCCAGAGCTTCAGGGAGGAGGCAGGGGACGCGGGTGGGAGACTCCTAGAAGAAAGGCTGGCTGAGAATCTTTCCAGTCTCAAAACAGACTCAGACTCGGCCTGAGAACCCCATGACTGTGAAGCAGAGAAACCCACCCAGGCACCAAAATCGAGATGACACAGAAAATAAACAGATGCCCTCACCCAGGGGGACGCAGTGGGCTTCTCAGCAGGAAGGGAAGTCTATGCACCCAGACAAAGCCACCGTCCGGAAGCCCAGCCCCACCCAAGGGGAACCTCCAAGAGTGAGAACAGAAAAAAACCAACCTCCAGACCAACCAAGGCCCAGGCTGGCCCCAGGGGAGCCAGGAGCTCCAGGGAGGCAAGACGGGGGGGCAGGAGGCCGGCAGAGGAAGGAGGCCAGAGGAACTTCAGCAAAGGGAGGATCTGGATGTCCCCCGGGATGGTGCATCAGAAGCACCAGGCCACAGCAGCCCGAGCTGAGACGCACAGGTGGACCAGACCTCCAAGACCTGGGGAGGGCAGCACTTAGCCGGCTCAGGCCTAGCCATATGCAGGTCTGGATTTCTAGAATGCTCCGGGGGCAGGGACACGGCATGCCCAGGAGAGCAGAGAGGGCTTACAGTCAAACAGCAAAGAGAACTGGAAAGCGCAGGTCAGGTCGCAGGTGAAGTCCACGCACAGCCAGCCCCATGGGAGACAGGACCTATGTTCGCTGCCACCGAGCGCCACACCGAACACGGGAGTCCAGGAAGACGAAAAGGTACGAACTGAACGACATAAACCTGAAGATCACTAACAAAAGGAAGTTCATGCGGTTCCACTAAGAGCAGAGAGACAGACCATACAGCCCAGACCTCACCGATGGGGCCACCGGGAGGAAGGGGTGCGCAGGGCCCGGGGAGGCTGACCTGTGTGCGGGCTGGGGCTAGACCAAGCAAGAGCTTGCGCACCTTTCGGGGGAAGCAGACCAGCCCAGCCTCCGGTGGGGGTGGGGGGGGGGCGGGTGGACAGATCGGAACATCTCCATCAACAGGGACAACCAACGAGCAGATGAGGACCCGAAGGCCACAGATCTCACGCATCCATGGACACTGCCCCATACTGGTCTAGAAAGCACGTTCCCTCGTGTGTTCGGGAACTGATTCGCAGTAAGCGTCCGCGGGGGGATGGAGAGGGCGGTGCGAGGAGGTGAGCAGCGCTGTGGCGGGCAGCCAGCAGTCCCGGAGCCCGCGAGGAAGGAGGCGGAGGCGGATGAGGCCAGAACGTCCTGGTATGCGCACCGCTCCGCGCACCGCTCCGCGCACCGCTCCGCGCTCCGCGCACCGCTCCGCTCCGCGCACCGAAATCGCCTGCAACCGCTTGCGAAGGGCTGGGCTGCAGCGCTCGCCTCCCACCTGTGAGGCACTGGATTCGATCCTTGATACCACATAAAATAAATAAGATACTGTGTCTATCTTTTAAAAAGGGGGAAAAAATCTTAAAAAAAAAAAACCTAGCACTAGAGTCCTGAAATGACATTTCAAGAAGTTAGAATGAGAGGCATAAACTGCATTAAAAACTTGGGGGAGGAAATAGAAACTCTGAAACAATGACCGGGAGAGGAGAGAAGTGTCTGGGGTCGGCTGGGAGAGCCAGGCCCTGGGCGCCCTCCGCACGTGACGCAAAGAAGGTCCTGACCCTGGGGGAGAGTTGGGAAAGGCCTGGGGCCTGGGGGAGTCAGCGGCCAGCTAGGTTCCACCAGCGCTGCCAGGGACAGCCCAACGCCGCACTCTCGGACACTGGAATGCAGTGGACAGATTCCTGGAAGGACTAACGTGGACGTTTGGAAAGCTGGAAAACCCTGTGGTCGTTAGAGCAACTAAAAATCTCTCTGAAAGTAAAACAGAATCTTCCCACAAGGAAAGCTCCGGCCCGGAGGCCCCAGGGCAAGCTCTGTCTAAGCCCAATGACTCCCCACGGCCTTGCCCGGCCCCGAAGAGGGACCATCCCCGCAGCCGCTGGGTCCCCATGACCTTGGTGCCAAGACGTGCCAGGCACCTGGCAGAGGAAGACGCCAGCTGGGTTTGAGCCACCCAGGAACTACAAAGCCGTGCCTGGCCGCCACCCGGAATTACCCCACTTCCAAGCTGGACACAGAGAACAGAGGACCCAGAGTCCAGCAGCTCACCCTGGAAACAGACAACAGGAGAGGTCACTGCCGGCCCTGTGGGCTCAGAAACGGAGATGCTTTAAAACCTGGCCTCCATTCGCAACAAGATCACCAGCAGGACACAGGCCAGCAGAGGGCGGGTGAAAACCACCCGGAGCTGCGGAGACCCACGCAGTGTGCACGGGTCCCTTTAGGATGAAAGGAAACCACGGTCTGGGCCTCATCAGCGCCCACCCAAAATGGGCGGGAACCCTGTCTGCAGGACTGAGAGGAACAGAGGCCAGGGTGCAGCCCCTGGAGCACTCCTGGGGTCCCCAGCACTGTCTCTTCAGAGACCGTGAGATAAATGACCCACAGATAAATGACCACTCAGCAAGACTATAGAGGACCGCATCCATGTGACAAACCCCGTTTCTTCTACAGACATGAACTGCTATGAAGTGAACACAGAAGCCGGACACGTTGGCACACACCTATGATCCCACAGCTCAGGAGGCTGAGGCAGGAGGATCACAGGTTCAAAGCCAGCCTCAGCAACTTAGTGAGATCCCATTTCAAAATAAAATACAAAAGAGCTGGGGATGTGGGCTGGGGCTGCAGCAGAGTGCTTGCCTAGCGTGTGTGAGGCACTGGCTTTGATTCTCAGCACCACATAAAAATTAATAAATTAAATAAGGTCCACTGACAACTAAAAAAAAAAAAAATTTAAGAGTTGGGGATGTGGCTCAGTGTTTAAGCACCCTTGGGTTCAATCCCCAGCACTGGGGAAAAAAGTCTCATTTACAATAATATCTAACACCGTTGAGATCTAGGGACACCTCTAGCAAAAGAAGCCACTGTCCCTGACAGATTTATGGAACTTTCCTAAGAACGCGGAGGAGCCTGAGACGGGAGGAAAATCCATATTCATGAACAGAAACTCAGCAAAGCTGTCGACTCTCCTCTGACGGATCTATAAAGCTGATTTCTCGAAACTGACAAGCTGAGTCCACAGTTTGGACAACAGCACCAGGGGGTCGAGAAGGGCCAGCACTCTGGGAGACTAATGACAGCCAGAGCTTCCCAGGTGGCCGGACAGTCTAAGGACAGCATGGCCAGCTCTGGGCAGGCGGGCAGTCAGGAAGTGAGATCCAAGTGGCCAGAGCAGGACCCAGGGCCATGGGCTCTTTGGTCTGTAAAACTGGGACGCGGGCACCACAGGAGAAAATGGGAACTGGACCCTGCCTCCGGCCATGCCCAGGCCTAGCTGGGCTTTCCCAGGAGGGCAGTGGCAACCCCGAGGCCTGAGGGCACCAGGTGACCTCTGCCTTCGCTTCTCTGTGGATGTGTGCCCAGCAGCATGGGGGGGTGCGGGCGGGCGTGTGAACTGGGAGGGCTGTGCCCTTCACACCTGGGCCCCCACAGTGAGCGCTGCACACCCACCCAGGGCCCACCGGCGTTGGAGAGAAGGTGCTGCTGTGGACGGTCACCACCACGTCCACCAACCCCACGCAGGCCAGGGAGGCCTAGAGCACCTGCTGGCTCCGCCCAGCACATCACCTTCAGCCTGGGACACAGCCTCCTGCAGCCCAGGGGAATCGGATCCCATGCTGGGCTCGGCCCCAAAGCTGTGGCCTGGTGGAGACAGCTGGGTCCACCCTCTGTCCTGGGGGCCCGGCCGCCGTGGGGATGGGGGCCCAGCGGCAGCAGGAAGGTGACCAGGACACCTGGGGAGGGTGGCTGGAGCCATGCAGACACCCAGAAGCCCTCCCAGGCAGGGGACCCATTGTCCAGGCTCGGAGCAGCCACCCCTGCTGTTGGGCTGGGAGGAAAGAGGGCCTCACCACAGAACAGGGAGGCCAAGGTGGAACAGCAGTCGGCAAAGAAAAAGAAGGGTCTGCAGTCCTCACACGCCCTCATCCACGTGCAGAGACCAGACCAGGTGCAGCGGCCAGACCAGGCCGACTCCAGTGCTGTTGTCCTAGGATGCATGCCACTAGTGAAGCATTAGGGAATCAAGAGAGTCCCACATGGCCCAGGGCCCGTGGGTCGCTGGCAGGAGGGAGGGGACAGCAGGATGGTGGGGGAGGCCGTCCCTCACCAGTGCTATGTGGAAGCCGAGGAGCTTGTCTTTCAAAGTCTGCGTTTGAACTGCCCAGCTGGTTCTCAGCCCTGGTGGACAATTCAGTGATGCCAAAACCCGGCTTCCAATCTTGCTTGGGAACAGTGGTGCTAATGCACGTCTCGGCCCAGGGAAATGTTCTTTCTCTGAAGCCTTCTGTGGCGGGCTGCTGGACCGCAGGTGTTGGGAGCCAGCCTCGTAAAGTGCCCTCCGCGTGCCAGAACCTCCCCACAATCTGCAGCAGGGAGCCGGCGGGAGGAGCTGTCGGTTCTCATCCTCTCACTTGCTGATCATCTGCTGGGCAGGAAACCAGGGACACTGAGGTGGGACTCTCCTCGGGGACAGACCCACTCTTCACTCAGATGCTCCGGCCCTCGACGGTGAGCAAGACCCTCTGGCCACACCTGGGGTTAACACGCTTCGCCTGTCTGCAGATTGAGGGCTCAGACACGTCTGGAAGTCTGAAGTTCAAAAGGTGTAAACCAGGAGAAGACATCCATGAAGCAGGAACCATCCACCTTAGGTGACGGTTGCAATGTTCCTTAATAATAGCCCCAAAGCACCTGAGCCAGGTGTGGCCATGCCCCCCGAGTGCTGGCCTCTGAAGATGGGTACCTGAGCACAGTGCTGGAACCACAGCCATCAAATGTCCACCAGAAACGCAGAAGCCGTGCCGGCCTCGCCGCTCTCCAGCGCCTTCCCCCAGCAGAGGGGACTCCTGAGCAAGAGCCGGGAAGAGGGGAGGGAGATCACTGGTTGACTCTGAAATGGAGCCCTGTGGGAAACAGGATTCATAAGTCAGCAGAGTCCACTCAATAAACGCTCGTCCCGTGAGTGAACGGGAGAAGGGCTCAGGATGCTTCAGGTGGGCTGAATGCACCCCGTGGCCTGGCCCCACCAGGGCAGCCTGGCATGAGAGGCAACGGGTCCCCCTGATCAAGAAGAGTGCTTTGGAAATGCAGACACATCCTGAAGTCAGCTCCCTGGCGTGCCTCAGGGCCCAGCGGAGTGTGGGGCACTGGGCGCTCAGATTTCTTGGAAGGAAGAACCAAAGAGAGGGAGGGAGGAGGGGAGGGAGATCCTTGGAGATAAGCCCTCAAGAGCCCCAGAATTCACCTGCAGAAGGAAAGCAGGAGCGCAAAGCTGCCCCGGGCCTCGCCTTGGGCTGACCAAGAGGGTGTCGCTGGGGAATCTGGTGTGGGCAGATCTTCTAGGTGGGTCTCTCCTGCGGGCAGAGCTGGGCCTCACTGGAGGCCCTGCACGAAGCAAGGCAGCCCCAGCCGGATGCCCCAGACTGCAGGGAGGGCACACGGATCCCAGGCCAGGGGGGCGCAGGCACTCCCTGAACGGCCCGAGGCTCTGCCAGCCCTGGAGGCAGCCTGGGGGCAGCTCTGAGGCACCCTCCAGATCACACCTGGACCCACAGGGTGACAGTAGTCCTGGGGTCCCCCCCTTTGTGCAGCAATTTGACGTATTGAGCTTGTGCACCCGCAGCGTCTGGGAGGACGTGTGGGTGGAAGTCCTGGTGATGGAGACCTGAAGTCTCCCAGGAGGAGCAGGAGCTGGGTGGCGCTCTCCACCTGCCGCCCCAGGCCTGGGGTAAATTACGTGTGAAATGGTGAAGAGCCAGAGAGAATGGAGACACAGATGGCTGAGTTGCAGTCTGGAGGGGCCAACAGTCCTGCCTGCTTTTGTTTATGACTCTCTTTAATGAAAACAAAGAAGTATGCAAGGAAGAGGGAAACCAGTTCTTGCAGCAGAGCTCATTCCTGTCTGGGAAGGAAGAGGTGAGGTTCACAGGGGACCCCTGCACTGGGCACACAAGGGCCCAGGCTTGCCCACCAGAGTACCCTGGGCCGTGTCAGCAGGACCTTACTCTGCAATCCCAGGAGAGGCTGCAGCCTCCGAGTGCTGAGGCGTGGCATCCAGTTGGGCTCTGGGACCCTCTGCTGGGCAGACGTGTGGACATGAGACCTCTCCAGAAGAGCCCAGGTCACTCCCAGATGGGTTTAGCCAGAGACGCAGAGACCAGGCGGAGCCCGCTGCGGGGAAGAAGGAAGACGCCAAATGCCGTCCGCCCACTGAGGTTCTTGAGTACCG